>NW_015169240.1:117915-129594 GCF_001447785.1 Gekko japonicus | reverse complement strand
GGGGGGGGATGTAAACCTGAAGACAGACAGGCAGATAAAGGTAGGCTGATGATTTCCTGGAAAGGACATAGGGTTGCCAGCTTCAGGTTAGAAACTTCCAGGATTTATACCCCGCCCTTCACTTGGAGTCTCAGAGCGGCTTACAAACTCCTTTCCCTTCCCCTCCCCTTCCCCACAACAGACACCCTGTGAGGTGGGTGGGGCTGAGAGCACTCTGACACAAACTGCTCTTTCAGGAACAGCTGTGCCAGAGCTTGTGACTGACCCAAGGTCACATCAGCAGGTGCAAGTGGAGGAGTGGGGAATCAAACCCGGTTTTCCCAGATTAGAGTCCGCACACTTAACCACTACACCAAGCCTGCTGAGGGTGGGGTCTGAGGAGGAGGAAGACAGGGACCTCAGACAGATACAATGCCATAGACCCCACCCTCCAAACAAGCTGTTGCCAATCTCCGGATGACAGCAGGAGAGCTCTTAAAGCTCTGGTGCTAATTCAAAGTGCTGGGGATGTGTTGTGTTCTGGCAGGGGACGCTGTGAGTGTAGAAAATGAGTGTGGACAGAGTAGCGTTTTGGAAAATGTTTAGAAATTGTCCATTTACCATGGGGTACCCATCCAGAGCATCTGGCATTTTCACACTCTGCTGACATCAAAACCAATTTAAGGCAAAATAGAGATGTGGAGACTTTCCCATCCTCCTTTGCAACAGATGCCAGCCAATAGCAAAAATGACACCTTTATGCTAGAGCCTTTTAGTGCAACCACAGAACCCAACCAAGTTGAATTCTGAATGGTACATTCAAAAGTTCATAGGAGGATGTGTATGCAAACATGCACATACAAACAGAGAGAGACAGACTGCACAGGAGGAGAATGGCTTGCCTCATTTAAGAATTAAACTGCAACCAACAAACAACATTGTATACTTCCCAAACTTTAACCCACAAAGAAAAATGTTGCATCTTGGCAACACGTCACTTACTGTCCAATCCTGGCTCACCATTCATGGGCTACATGGATGGCTGAGCCTCAGCTCATTTGCTGCAAACACCTTTGGTTAGTAACACCAATCACTGCATGCACTGAGCACCCATCACCTGGTGACGCACTTTTCACCTCTTCTTTCTTGACACCTGCAATGATCTGAATGTTGTCAATATAGCACTGAATTGCTATTTTGTGAAAGTTATAATGTTTTTGAAAAAGGTGTGTGCGCAGGAGGGAAGTGGCATATTTTGAAATGGGACGAGTGCTTCAGAAACAGCTCATTAATGGATTTAAATCAGCTGTCTGAAACTTCTGTCTCCATGTCGAATTATAAAGAATTGTGGCAACAACAGATAACTGGTTTAGAATGACAATGTGTAAGGAGCTTTTTTTTGCTGTGTTTATTGGGTTTATGTTAATTAAAAACTCATTCCCAAATAAAGAAGAGACACAATGAACTCTTCAAGGCCAGACAGGGAGCAATCTAAGGTCTACTCAGAAGGTGGATTCAGTTTTATTCAATGGGTCTTAATCCCAGGAGAGTGTTTGTAAAATTGCAGTTGCACTGACCTAAGCACAGTGCCATTACGTGGTTGGAGAGGCTTATTATTTCTTCTCTCTAACAAGAGCAAAACACTGTCCAATATTTCAGCATGACTATGTATCCAGTGAAAGAGCTCCTGTCCTGACTCTGTTCTAACTGTGATTATAAAGGATCATGGCAACAGGATGGATAAGTCTGGGCCAGAGGAGACACATGAGTCAGCCTTTCCCAGGCCAAACCTGGCTCACTATCCATTTGACCATGCTGATTCTGACATCTAAGCTGTAAATTTATTGTATGGGTCACCTTACTTTTACTGCATTCTCTTCTACCTTTGTAACTCACTTTCGGCATATGGAATGTCATGTCTTAGACAGGGTTTGTTTGTTTGTTTGCACTGTTTTTCAGTTCTGTAATCCTAGTCCTACTACATTGTTTATTGAGGGTTTTTATGCTGTCTGTTTGAATTGTTTTTTCATTTTATATTTTGTACTTTGACTTAAGTCTTAGAAAGAAATGCAGGCAAAAATAAATAAATAAATATATCTGTTTCTGAAACTTCTTAATGAAATCAAACCAGTGGCATATATAAAATCTGAAGCTTTAAACAAGGATTTATAAAGTAAGGCAAACACCCTGGAACAATCACTGCCACACAACTGAAGAAGCCTTGAAGAATCTAGTTTTTTTAAAAAATATTTATCTGATGTATACCCCGCCCTCCCCGCTTTGCAGCAGGCTCAGGGCGGCTTACAATGGTAAATACAATACAGTTAAAATCACATAAAATCATCTAAAACAATTCAACAGTAAATAATCATAATTTATAAGGTGCTGCATAATAAATAGTTAGTTGTTGTAAGATGGCGTTCTTAAAAGTGTACACAGATCTCACCATGATTCTGCTCACGATCTTCCTAACAAACAGGCAGCGCAGGCTAGGTGTCAAGAGCCAAGGGCCAGGGCTATAGTTAAAGCTGTTAACGTGGTGGCAGCTCCTAATTAAAGGCCTGGTGGAAGAGCTCCGTCTTTCAGGCCCTGCAGAACTGTAGAAGATCTCGCAGGGCCCTGATCTCTTCTGGGAGCTCATTCCACTAGTGTGGAGCCGCCACTGAAAAGGCCCTGGCCCTGGTAATAGCTTGCATCCTTGAAAGGCAATTTTTGTAGCAGAGCTGAAAACTTTGGACAAATCTAAATTACTTACGAAAGGGCTGGTGTTTTTTTTATATGCATGATAAAATATATGACCTTGAGTGGCCCCTTGTCATAACACTTTCTTGAAAGAAGAACGGATAAAAGGAAGTACTTCTTCACCCAAAGAGTGATTATCACTTGGAATTCACTGCCACAGGAAGTGGTGGCGGCTATAAGCATGGACGGCTTCAAAAGGGAATTAGATAAGCATATGGAGCAGAGATCCATCAGTGGCTATTAGCCACAAGGTATAGATAGGGACTCTGGGGCAAGTGATGCTCTGTATTCTTGGTGCTTGGGGGGGGGTCAACAGTGGGAGGGCTCCTAGCATCCTGGCCCCACTGGTGGACCTCCTGATGGCACTGGTATTTCTCGCCAGTGTGTGATACAGAGTGTTGGACTGGATGGGCCTTTGGCCTGATCCAACATTGGCATCTCTTATGTTCTTATGTTCTTAAGATTATTTGAAGGGAGGGGAAGGGGAGAAAATGGTACAAAAGAAACCAATTGCTGCATCTTCGATTTCTACCCTATGGAAAATGCAAGATCAGTTTTCAGTACCCTCACAGAGCAGAGGGAAAAATGACAAGAAACCCACAATGGTCAAAGTACACCTGATAAATGGTGCAACTACTTTACCGAAGTAGACTTGCTCATTTATTGCAAAGAATAGCTGTTTTGTCCCTTCTGCCTGGACACCTTTGTAATGAAAGTAATAACTCCCAGCAGAAAATGTATGATTAACAGAGCCACTGACTAGGGAATGGTGATTCCTGAAATGTTCTGTTATCATATGCTTCACGGAACAAGAACATGCCATCTCTGATTATTATGGTTTTTTTGGCAGAAGCATCAAATGATTAGTGTCTTGAGTCACCTATAGTAGTTTTACAAAAAAAAAAATCAAAACTAACAAACGAGCCTGGGAACAGCATGAAGGGAGAAGGCAAAGATGCCTAACACCAAACAAAGGAAGCTGAACTAGTAAATGAAAGCAGAAGACTGGGGAAATGCATGTTCTGTACCTGAGAAACATTGAGAAGGAGGAAGGGTGGAAACATAAAAATGGCACAAAATGTTCTCTACCGTGAGAATGTAAATTGCCCTTAAAAATGTCTTGCTTTTTTCCTTAATGTCATTACACACACACACACCAACCACTGAATTTCTCACAATGGGTGTTTTGTACTCAAACTTTCCATTTTATTTAAACAGGTGTTATTATAAACTTTGTTGTCGGAAGATAAATATAGTATTTTTCTTTTATCTTCTACTGGCTTAATTTAATATGGTTGTACATTAACTGTGATTTCTAATTCTAATATTCTACTACTTTTGCATCTTGAGAACTGTAGGAAAATAGAATTTCATGGCATCGTTCTTGGGCTGAATTCAGATATCTGTCATGTTAAAAGGCAGAGAAAGAGAGTTCTGATACTGTAGAATTGCTGTCACCTTTAGCCGGCATAGCACTGGAAGCAATGGGCAAGGCTTCAACAAACTGCAACTCAAAACAAGGCATCAAAGGTACAGATAGCGTAACTGCCGACATTGCACAGATGCAAATGGGGACTTTGCTGTGAATAAGTAAATCTTTCCAGCTTCGTATCAACCATCACTTTCCAGATATTTCCTGCGTAATACTACTGCACATTGCAAAAGCGAGTCAGATTAAAGTACATCTATGCAATGGAGAAAAATAAATAAATGTTTGGAGCAGGCCCGTAGCTAGAATTTTTTAATTCTGGGGGCCTTTAAATAAGTCGGAGGGTACCCCACACAGGCACTCACCCCCCCCCCCAAGGGAGTGCCACAATTAAAATAAAAAATTGGAAGTCGGGGGGCCTTGGCTGAATGGAAAGTTGGGGGCCTTGGCAGTAAATTGGGGGGCCAGCCCCCAAGATGCCCCACTGTAGCTATGGGCCTGGTTTGGAGGTTTTTAAACAGAGGCTAGATGGCCATCCGACAGCAGTGCTGATTCTGTGAATTTAGGCAGATTATGAGAGGGAGGGTAGCAAGGGTTGCATCAGTGCTTAGTTCTCGTGGCCCTTTCCTCCATGCCCAGGGAAATGCCAGTCACTACTTTGGGGGTAGAAAGCAATTTTCTCCAGGCCAGTTTGCCTTGGAGTCCTGGAGGTTTTTTGTCATATTTTGGGCATGGAAAAGAAGTTAGTGGGGGTGTGGGGGGAAGATAGTTATGAGTTTCCTGCATTGTGCAGGGGGTTAGACTAGATGACCCCGGAGGTCCCTTACAACTCTATGATTCTACGTCTTTACCAGTTTTATAAAGCAAGCTTCAGCTATTTCTCAGACAATACCCAGCTTTATGACCGCAGTGGAAAATTGGTGTTTACAAAATAAAGAACAACCAGGAGCATATTTCCTGTTCCTACAGTGATCTTAAAAAAAAAAAATCCAAGTGAATACATTTCTGCCAAAATATATAACAAATAGCTTTTTAACACTTTAGACATAAATTATGGTGGCAGACCTAATTCAAAGTACTGTTTGCTTCATATACTCCAATTTTTAGCCATAGTACAAAACCATAACACAGAAAAATGGATCAGTTCTATCATGCTTTATGACTCATAATCAAAGAAGAAATTGAGAGAATGGAGGGAGGCAGATCTATATACACAGCAGAAAAGGAGATTGTCTTTATGGGTTATGGTGCCCTTATTCAGTGCTGTAGAACACAGAACTGAGAATTGTACAAAGTGTGTACACATAAGCCACATGATTTGGTATCATTGCACAATAGGGTTGCCAGCCTCCAGGTGGGGCCTGGAAATCTGCTTTTACAACTGATCTCCAGCTGACAGAGATCAGCTCTCCAAGAGAAAATGGCTGCTTTGAAGGGTGAACTCTATGGCATGTACCATGCTGAGGTCCCTCCCCTCCCCAAATCCTGCTCTCTCCCGGCCCCGGCCCCAAAGTCTCCTGGTATTCTCCAACTCAAAGCTGGAAACTCTATTGCACAGTGAGCTCCCCAACCAGGTCTACACTTACAGCATAAGGAGGCAGTACTAAGAAAGCTGATTCCTTTGAAATGTGGTGTTGGAGGAGAGTTTTACAGATACTGTGGTTGTTATGTCTTGTCTATATTACATCTTACGTAAAGCTTAAGACCTGGGCAAGGATTGTAAGCTGGAACAATCCTATTGGCTAATGTATGAATGTACCCAATCAGAGTGCAGAGAAATATTCAGGAGGGAACTGATCTGATTGGATGTTATCCTTGTAATCTCATTGGTCCTTAACTGTTCGAGGGCATGGCTACTCCAGCCCGGAATAGTTTAAAAGGGAGCTTTTGCTTCACTGTTGTGTGTGTGTTCTCTGATTGTTCCTGTTACTTCAATAAAGCTGATTCACTGTTTTACTTACGAGACGGCATTGAGTTCCATACTTAACAGTGGACATCCAAAAAGACAGGGTTCTAGATCAAATCAAGCCTGAACTCCCCCTAGAAGCTAAAATGACTAAACTGAGGCTGTTGTATTTTCGTCACATTATGAAAAGACAAGACTCACTGGAAAGAACAATAACACTAGGAAAAGTTGAAAGCAGCAGGAAAAGAGGAAGACCCAATATGAGATGGATTGATTCAGTCAAGGAAGCCACAGCCCTCAGTTTGCAAGATCTGAGCAAATCTGTTAATAATAGGATGCTTTGGAGGCCATTAATTCATAGGATCACCGTAAATCTGAATTGACTTACCGGCACTTAGCACAAACACAATGGAATATATTATATTTGACTACAAATGGGGCTGCAATTTTGAATGTTCCCCTGAACCCAAGCTTTCTTGCAACCAGAGAAACACAGCAGAGAAGTCCCAAGCTCATATTCCACCTCTGCCATAAACCCAGTAATCTGTCACCCTGCTTCAACTACAATACAGGTATAATACTGACCTATCTTACAGAGTTGTTGTAAAGTTTTCAACAAGACTTTACAAAACACTTGAACAATCTGAAGTTCAATACCAGTTCTAAGTATATTATATTAGACCCCAAACCCCATTCTACTATTGACAATGAGAAAACCAACCCTGCAGTGTAGGGCCACCTTTCCCAAGCACAGGGCCACTTTCCTGTCATTGCTGAGCCATTCTGTTAAAAAGTTAAAGTTATCCAGGGGCATCTTAAAGACCAACATCACTTATTTCAGAATAAATTTTCTTCGTCTTTAAGATGTCCCTGGACTTGTGTTTGTAGAGAAAATGAGTTTCTTTAATTTCTTAACCATTTTAAACTTGTTTCAGGCTTAAAATGTGGCCTGCTTTTGGTTCTCAGAGTACAGAAAGAGACATTGCTGAGCAAAGTACAAGCTGACCTTGTGGAACTTAGATCACGCCACAGCTGCATAGAGGAGTGAGTACCTTGCCCCCTCTTCCAATTAACCACACTCCAACCCAATTAAGCTTCATGACATCCACCTGTGGGAAAGGGGCTGAGACTGCTGCAGTAAAGTTTAGTTTCGATTTATCATGGTCAGGCCACCCTATATAGGTCATATGCCTAGGTTACATCACCACCTAGGGATCCTATTGGGTTTTTTCCCCTTCTTTTTAATTTTTTTTAAATTGAAATTGTATATATTTACATTCAAGTACACCAATCAATACAGTTCGGTCAGAGTGCGTTGACATAAACAGAGGGTACCTTAGAGGATTAAATCACAGCCATTAGGTACCATATAGTGAGAGTGTGTTGACACAGAACCTTGGATACCGTTGTTAACATAGATCTGTAACTGAGCACTGTATCACAGACATCATTGTAGCATTAGGTCGAGAGAGAGTAGTGAACTATGGGCCCCATTATAAATAGGTGTATCAGAGCTAGTTATGAGGGACTTCCAGTTGAAGTGTTTCGCCGCTCTGACGCATCCCGTCTCACTCTGATGGAGACATGCCGAGACCCGGCTGATGGGAGGAGTCTGAGTTTGTCCCGGACCTCCCCGGGGTCTCTGTAGGAGACCCCCAGCCTGGAGAGCTGAGGAGAGCCTCTTCCAAGGCGACGGCCAAGGAATTGAGGCTCACCTTCTTCCCCAAAAGGTACCATCGCCGCGGAGCCAGTATGGTGCCCAGAGACGACTGCCGGAGCAAGCAATCACAATAAGCCTTTTAAAAATGCTTCCAAAAGATCACCAAGGCTCCAAACTGTGAGTTAAGCAAAGCTCAGGTGAAAAAAGTGAACTGAACCTTGGTAGTAATTGGAAGCACCTTTGAAGCGCTGGGGGAGAGGAATTCAAGCACCCCCCCCTTTTGAGTAAACTGTAAAAATGGTTTTAAATTGGAAATAAAAAGACTTTGAGCTAAAATAAACGCATAAGAAGTTAAGCAAATGCAAAATCTGCTAAAGTATACGAAGCAGGACTAAATCGCACAACTTTTGTCTTGTTTTGGAAAACTTACTTCTTGTTGATATTATGGCTGGGAGAGGACGGAAGATGTCGGAAAAAAAACTGGTGACCGGAAATAACATACCAACGACTCCCTCCCAGAACCAGGAAGTAACTGCAGACTTCTTCACTGGATCAAATGTTCAATACAAAAAAGAAGCAGAAGGAAAAGAATTTAAAACAGGATGGGGAGGAAGAAGAGGAAGAAGAAGAATCCTACTCACAGGATTCAACAAGCCAGAATTCCACGTCAACAGAATCATCTGAATCGGAGAAAGGAGTGGGTGCCCCCAAACTCCAGAAAACGAAGAAACGCAAGAAAAAAAGATTTTAGAACTAAGACAATAGCACTAAAGGCAGTAATGGTGTCAAGCTATTAAATGTGCACTATCATAATTGAACCAAATCTTGATATAACATGTAATATTAGGTTAAAAAGCATTATGTTTTAACTATTAAGATCGTGACATGTATTAGACTTCTCCCCCCAAATCCAGTAGATCAAATAGATTAGAATGGTAGTATTCCTTCCCCTTTCAAGTAGATGTATTAGATTTCCTTTACCCATCACCAATAGTAATAGTGTTAGGGTATTAGTATCCCTTCCCCCATCCCAAAATTGTAGTGTGTAGAAAATGCAAAAAAAAAAAAAATCCACTTCGGGGGGGGGGGAGAAAAGAAAAGAAAAGAGCTAGTTATGAGGAATTAACCATTTGTGAAATATCGGGTTGGCCGGGATTATATTCTGAGTTCGCAAAAAGGAGACAATTGAAAGCCAGGTTAACTCAAATTTGGAGTGGTGTGTTGCAGTTGTTTCGGAGTTGTGGAGCGAGTCTGTAATTTTTCTATTATATAGTGTTCCCACAGTTTGTCATGCCACCCAGAGACTAAAGGAGTGGAGGGAGATTTCCATGCTGCTGCAATTGTCAAGCGTGCAGTAGCCAGAAGAGTTGCTAGAATTGTTTTCCTGTCATCATCAACTGAGTCATCCCAGTGATTCAGGAGATAGGTTTCCGGTTTGAAGGGGATATTTATTGCTGTGATATCTCTAATCTGTTCTCCTACTTCCCTCCAAAACCGTGTGATCTTGGAACAGCTCCACCAGCAGTGCAGGTACGAGGCTTCATGCCCGCTATTGGTTTTTCAGGCCTGAGACCACATGGGACCCATTGACCATAAGTAGTTAGTTTTCAGCCTAGTGTTAGCTTGATAGTGACAGACTGATACTTCACCACACAGTCACTGTTTTGCTCACTGTGGCCATCTTGAATGCTTGTTCATGCAGGCCAAACAACTTGCTGGCTTATGCAGACTCTGGATAGAGCCTCTGTATTAGCCATATTACCTTATTTTATTAATAAATGTGGGGAATTATGAATATTAAATGGCAATAGGCATTAATTATAGGACCATAACCTGTGTATACCAAAGTCTGTATTCCCAGTACCCAGGAATAGATGCTGAGGCTAGATTACTAAAACAGTGATTTCTTTACTAAAGGATTGTCAACCATACAAGCATACACACACCCAATACAGAATTAAGAATTCAGAGTAGAAAGGTACAGAGATGTTTGCATTAGCAGGGAGTATTGTTGGTGGGGTGATACTTTACCTGTCTGGTGAGACGAGTTGATTCTGCAGCGAAAAGGGATAAAATAAGGGAAGGAGTCATGAGTTGACCAGCAACTCGTGTGGGAATTTCCAAACTGCAGAAGGAATGGAACCAGCAAGATAGGGTGGGGTTAGGAGAGGCAAAAGCAAGAGAGAGAGAGAGCAATGGCACAAAGCTCTTCTTTTATACCTGAAAATGTGACCTGAGGCAGGGCTGCTTTGGTCACTTGGTCCCCAGGAAATATTAAGAAAACTTAAACTCTGAATGGGGCAGAAAAAGGGATTAATGGTTGGGTAATTGCAAGTAATGGTTTGGTTGGGAGTGACACCTCTTAGGAGAAGGTGGTAGACAAAGGAGAGAAGGAAGAGAGCCAATCAGGTAGCAGGACTGGTATTTTGGATTAATGACCAGATGTTTGACAGCTGTGTTATCTTGCTGGGTAGCAGGAAGATGGATGCTTATTCTGAGTTTTGTCCCAGATTAGTATGTATAGTATGGCTAAATAATACAGGATTACTAAAAACACTTTCCTGGGAGTAAACCCCATTGAAAAGACCTGAGTAGACCTACTTAAGATTGCTCTCTAAATTAGGTTAGCAATATAACACACTGCAAAGAGATATGGCTGAGACAATGAAGCAAGGAAGGTACACCTTACAGAAATACAAAGTGCATTTCTGTATCCATTAGTGACCGGAAATTCTACACCCTCTACATTTCACAGAACAGAATTGTTAACTAGGGCTGCCAGGTCTGGGTTGGAAAATACCTGGAGACTTTGGAGGTGGAGCCAAGAGAGGGTGGGGTTTGGGGAGGGGAGTCAGAGTCCACCCTTCAAAGGAGCCATTTTCTCCAGGGGAGGTGATCTCTGTCAGCTGGAGATCAGTTGTAAAAGCGGGAGATCCCCAAGACCCACCTGGAGGCTGGCAAGCCTACTGCCAACTCTGAGTTGTGAAATTTTGGCAGAGGGGGTGGAGCCTGAGGATGGCAGGATTTGGGGGAAGGAAGGGACCTCAGCAGGGTACAATGCCATTCAGTCTACCTTCCAACGGTTCCATTTTCTCCAGGATAACTGATCTTAGTCATCTGGAGTCATAGGTGTAGAGTTTGGGGAGGCGGGGGCAAGGGCTACCTCCGAAATTTTCCAGGGAAGACTCGCCTCCCCCGGGGCTTGTGATGCTTGCAAAAAACAACCCATCCCCCTTCCCGTTTTGAAAGCGGAAGGTTTTTTTAACTTAATTTTTTTTTTACCAGTTTGGGGGCGGTCGCCCTGGCTGTGCTCGTCTAGCCAGCTCAGCGCCTCCTCCTCCTCCTGGTCCCCTCTGTCGGTGGAGGGAGGGAGGGAGGGAGAGCCCTAGGGGGCTGCTGCCATGGAGGATGCCGGACCTTGTAATCCCCACACTTTGCTGGGGGCGGGGACTGAGCAGCCTGCTGGGAGAGCTTGGCCCCACGGTTCCCACGTGCAGCAGAGCCTGGTGCACCTGGTGAGGAGAGGGCGGGCTCCGCGAGCCGGGGGGGGAGGACGAGGGGGAGCCAGCCTCTCACTCCTTGAAGGGCTACCTTTCTGCCCCCGCCTGGATGGCTGCAAACAGCAAAGGCTCTTCTTCCTCCCAGCCTGAAACAGATCCTCCTGAATTGCCCTGATTCTTTCCCTGAAACAACACGCAGCCACCATCGGATTGAAAGGTTTGTGAGCAACACCGTAGATGGTATCATGGATCTAACGCTTCATGATTCTTTGTGGCACAAAAGCTATTTTTCAAAATGTGAACCTTTGGATTTAGAAAGCACCCCAAAATGCCCAGCAGTCTGCTGTCCATCTGCCAGCATGGTCAGGCTGTCTGAAGGGGGATGTACTAAAAGGAAGGACAGGATTGCCCATTGGAAATAATGGGCTTGAAGGCCCATTGGGAATAATGGGAGTTAGGAATG
>NW_015169240.1:11509-117402 GCF_001447785.1 Gekko japonicus | reverse complement strand
ATATTTATGGGGTGGATCTGTTGGATGGAACAGCGGTCACTGAGGGTGTGAAGGGGGAGGTATTTGTGTATTTCCTGCATTGTGCAGGGGGTTGGATTAGATGACCCTGGAGGTACCTTCCAACTCTCTGATTCTATGACTGTGAGTTGTATTAACCTGTTATGATGAACCCCTGTATCTCCCTGTCTAGCAGATTTTCCCCGTCAAATCTTCAGTTCCCCTCAGTGACTGAGTTGCCCTCCAGTAGTGTGTATAAATTCCTTGTCATAAAAGACTTAAAAAAAAATAATGTGTATTATTAAAGCTTATATACATAATCTTACTTTATATCATTGATCATTATACAGTCATTTTACCCCCCACCCATTCCTTATATCCCACCCATTTATTTGTGATCTTTTGACATTTCTCCTCCCATGTCTCTTCAGTAATTATCTGTGCAAATATATCTGATTGTAGCCATTCAAAAACATAATTATTCCATTTTTCCATTGTCCATTTGTACTTATCCCTCCATCCCAATGCTATTACAGCCATCCCGGCTAAGACCATAATTTTCTATAACTCCCGTTTATTTCTTTCCACTTTTTAATTTCCCAATATTCCCAAAATAAGCAGGTCTCTATTAATTTCTATATTAACTTGAAATAAATCAAATATAACCCTTACAATCTTTTGCCATAATTCCTTAACCGCCTTACATTCCCACCACATATGGGCGTATAGACCTACTTCTAAGCCACAATGCCAACACTTTGGGTTCAATCCTTTAATCATATGCGCTATCTGCGGCGGAGTTCTATACCATTTACATATGAATTTCCTCACCTTCTTTATCTCTATCCATTTTGATTTGATTTATACCCTTCATTATTTCTTGAATCAATTCCTGATGCATTAACCCTTCTCCCTCCCATTTATTCTGTATAATCCTTATCATCCTCTCCTTATCTCTTACTATCAGTTTATATAATGCCCCCGCTATCCCTTTCTCTTTTATTTGTCTTCCGCTTAGTATTTCATCAATTTCTGTTATCTCCCCACTTATCCCCTCTATTCTTTCAGATTTAATTAAGTCATATAGTCCTTGCACCTCTAACCAATATTGCTTTTTCTAATTTTCTTTTTCTTTAAAGTTTTCTTTAAACCCTTGTGAAATGGCACTCCCCAATGTTCCATCTAAGCTGTGGAGTGTTGTGAACAAAAATTCTACTTTGTGAGCTACTGGCATTAAAGTTGTGAGCGAGCGATTTAGCTGCTGCATACATGAGTTTGCTCTGGAGCCCTCCTTCCTGAGCAGAGACAAAAATGGGTGAGCCAGAGGCTGAAAAACAGTGAGCTAGCTCACACCAACTCATCTTAGAGGGAACACTGCTCCCCTCCCTCCCTTGATAAAATAGCCCTAGTTAGGGTTGCCAGGTTCCCCTGGCCACTTCTGAAGGATGACTCTGCTGCTCACATTGTCCGTCAATCCCCTCTTTACCCTACCCTTCCTCCAGTCTCCCTTCCCTTATATTGACCTTACAACGGCAATATCACCCAGCCTGATGAAGGGAGCTTTGGTTCTTGGAAGCTTATTCCCTGAAACTCTTGTTGGTCTCTAATCTGCTACTGGACTCAAATCTAACTGTCCCAGTATCACCAAGTAAGCGTCACGCAAAATGTAGATCTGAACATGGGTCTCCTCAATCCACACTGGTCTTCATGCCATTTGTCCATCTACTTCAGCATGGTCTGCTCTGATGCAGGTGATCTCTAGAGACTCAGACAGAGAAAGATCCTTTCCAACACCTGTTCTGTTAGACCTCTTCAGTTTAAACCTTTATCCTTTGGCACACAAAGCATGGTCCCTCTACCATCAGTCCATCAGTGTCATCATTGTCTACTCAGACTGGCAGTGGTTCTCCAGGGTTTTATGTAGAGGATTTTGCCCATGCTGTGCTTTGTTTCTGAGCCGTTATGCCTGTCTAGGAGAGGAGAGGAGAGGAGAGATTGGATCTATACCCGCCCTTCACTACCCAAAGGTGTCTCAGAGCAGCTTACAAACTCCTTCCCCTCCCCACAACAGACACCCTGTGAGGTGGGTGGAGCTGAGAGAACTCTGACACAAACTGCTCTTTCAGGAACAGCTGTGCCAGAGCTTGTGACTCACCCAAGGTCACATCACCAGGTGCAAGTGGAGGAGTGGGGAATCAAACCCGGTTCTCCCAGATTAGAGTCTGCATACTTAACCACTACACCAAACTGGCTCTCAACCCAGGCCCCCCTAAATTTCTGGAGAGCCCCTTCCTAAATCCCACATTGTTCCACCTCCATAAATAGTGACAATGGCCTATGATGTCACTGGGCTCGGTTCTTTTAAGGACCTAGCACAGCAATGTCTCTGGCCCAGCCGCCCCCCTCCCCCACCCCCCGAAATTCAAAAGTCTACCCCTTGTCTGGAGTCTGGAGATTGGTTGTAATTCCAGGTTTTAACTCCCCTGCATCTCAGGCTGAAATCCCATGCACACTTGCAGTCTTGCTTGAATGAAGAAGGAATGAAGGAAGATTTACTGCTGGGTAAACATGTACAGAAACAAAGTCCTGGATCACAAAGAGAGACATGGCGTGCAAGAGGCAGCGTTTCTTTTATGGCTAAAATACTGCCCATAAACATAAACTGAAGTCTATTATATAATCCTTTATTTTTTTTTAAGGAAAAGCAGGAAGAGAAAGTAAAAATGTGTAAAGATTCTACGGTTACAGGAAACACTTTTTGCAAAAAACAATCATTGCAGGACAATTTCTGGAAACGCGAGGGAATTTCCACTCTTTTATCTTACCCCCTCCCCTTTCCGTCCGTGTGAAACCATTTCCCCCAAATCAGGGCGATTCTGCAGCACGGAACAGGTCTTCATTTTCACTTTCGCTTCTGCCTGAAGTTACAGCTGAGGAGAGCCACAACAATCGGGCGACGGCACCGAGAAGAACAGCTCGACGTAAGTATTCTGAACTGACGCGACGCTTTGCTCGGCGCTTGTTCGGGACCCCATGTAGGATCGGAAGCGGGAAGCTTTCCTCCGCAAGTCCTGACGCTGCCCTCAGCCTCTCGCCGCATCCCAGCCTCGGAGCTATTATTTGCCCCTAGTGATTAACGTATAGGTCGAGATTAAGACGACTCACTTTCCCTTTACAATTTACGGCCAGATATAGTTACTAAAATAGGTTAGGTAGTTGTCAGTCGTTGCGGGGCTGCCTGTAAGCGATATTTAGGCTAGAACCGTACTTTTAGCTGTAGTATCTCGGAGAGGTACTGTGCTGGCTGGTGCGCATGCCTGAGGCTTTTTTTTAAAAAAAGCTCTTTATGTAAGAGAATGGTTTCCTATTCTAGGTTTCACTTTGGGTTGCTGCAATTCAGGTTCTTTATCTTTTACTAAGTGTTACCACTTGCTTGCGGCAGCAATAACGAAACCAGGGAAGGGCAGCCTAAAAATCGAACCTAATAAATAAATAATACATGAAGAGCGCACAGTTTGCAAACGGACAGCTCTAGCCTATGCATATTGCTGAAAAGTAAGACCCACCGAATTAACTGACAATTATTGTCTAAAACAGGTGGAGTCTTTCTGTTTACCTTTGCTATGTAGCTGATTTCTTAGAAACCCTGCACATTCTAGAGCTGTAAAGTTGCAGTCACAAGTTCAGTTCCCATGTTTCACCATCATGCCCAAACCTAATGCCTTCTGCTTATACTTACAACTAGGCTTTTTGGAATCAGTGTTCATGCATTATTCTGTATGCTCATGGAAATCTGCTTAAATCTGTGGATGCGGAATGTTTTAATGCTTCCAGTGTTTAATGCGGTGTTTTATCTGTTCGCACAGATAGTCTTCATGTGCTTCTCTTGATATGCAAAGCATTCACACCCACAGAGTTGGACCAGATTGCGCAGAAGTGGGGAGGGTGATTTGTACTCGCTTCTACTGACTTTTCATTTTCATTGCACCCTAGGGTTGCCAACTCTAGGTCAGATAATTCCTGGAGATTTGGGGATGAAGCCTAAAGAAGGTGGGGTTTGGAGAGTGGAGGGGTCTCAGCCAAGCATAATGCCATTGAATGCACCCTTCAAAGCATTTTCTTCAGGGGAACAGATCTCTGTCATTTGAAGATCAGTTGCAATTCTGGGAGATCTCTGAGCCCCACCCACAGGTTGGCAACCCTAGTGCAGCCCCATTCTCTATGACTTCTTGTCCACACAGGTCCCACTATCCCCAGCATACGTTCTCTGGAGGTCTTTTTCCTTTGGCACTGGCAAAAAAGTTTGTAGGCTCCAGACCACTATCTTGGCAGCTGACCAACCCTTGAATGGTATGGTATTCTTCCTTCTCTGCTAAACTCACTTCCACCAAGAGTAGACGGGCCAGGCATGTAAACAGTTTTTAAATTTAGGAGAATATTCCAGAAACTCAACAACAAGGGAGGGCTCATATAGTCAACTGAAGCCAGAACTCTTTTGTTTCATAACTAGGCAAGTTTCAGATATAGCGATCTGTATTCACCATAGGGTTATCCTCTTTTTGTATAATGTATGTGATTTTTAAAATAAATAATCAGCACCACAGTTTTTTCTCTCCGGCATCAGCTTTAATATGACACCACAGATGTCTTTCTGCAGCCTCTGCAAGAACCCTACAAGATTATAGAAAGCTGGGCTTTGATTTCTCACTGATATAATAAAGGCCAGTTTCCAAGGTTTCCTAACAAGCAGTGGTGTTGGTTGTTCAGTCGCACAGTCGAGTCCGACTCTTCGCGATCCCATGGACCAGATCATGCCAGGCCTTCCTGTCTTCTGCTGTCCTCTGAAGTTTGCTCAATTTCATGTTCGTTGCATCTATGACACTGTCTAACCATCTCATCCTTTGCCATTCCCATCTTCTTTGACCTTCAATCTTTCCCAGCATCAGGGTCTTCTCCAGTGAGTGCTCCCTTCTCATTTGGTGGCCTAAGTATTTGAGCTTCAGTTTCATTATCTGGCCTTCCAGGGAACAGTCAGGGTTGATTTCTTTCAGGCAGTGGAGCTCAGTGTAAATCAAGGGGAGAAGCTAAGCAGATACACCATAGCACAGTGCTCTGCGGCTTCCTTTGAGTTCTGTGAGACATTGAAGATCAGCTAGAATCCAGGAACTTTGGAGGGAAGTAAAATCTGGTATTGGAGGATTAACATGCACCCAAGTACATTCCTCAGCTATCTTTAGTCTTCCATTTATTTTATTACATGTTATCTCACCATTCTCTAAGGATATCTTTGAGGGTTATATATATATCCTCCCAATAACCCCTTTTATCCTTCCGAATTTGAATTTGAACCCTGGTCTCCCCTGGTTTAGCCCAAATTCTTAACTACTACACCATTTGCTTGTACATAAAAATAAAGCACAGCTGTATTGGAACATGAGCAGAATTCTCTCAGCAACCCTGACGGAGAGTAGCATGGCTTCATGCAACAGAAGTCCCTTTAAAGAATGGCAGTGTAAGGCAATGGTTAGACTGTGAAAACCACATTAAGCTCACTGACTTGTTGAGCGAATCAGTCTCTCTCATCGTAGCCTACCTTACTGGGCTGTTGTGAGGATAAACTGACGTAAGGGGAAAACCTGATCTCCTTAGAACAGAAGAATGTAACAGGCTAGGTAGTGAATACACAGAGCTGATTTGTTCACATTCCCCCAGCTATCTTTTTGATGAACATTTCAGGGATCATTTATATCAACCTGGTATGGAACTGGGTCTTCTGATTGATGTTCAGGTTGTGAGTATATAAATCCTGACAGGAATTCTTTTCAATCTCTCTTTTTAGATTCAGAATGGCTGATGTCAAATCCCGCTTGACCAAGCAGGAAGAAGTGCTGTTGCTTCGTCTCTTGGGAAGCAAGCGCACAAGCCTTCTCTATAAGGGCAGTGTTCATGGTTTCAATATTAATACTTTCCATTACATATGCAACCGACAAGGCCCAACTGTGGCTGTGGCATACAATGCAAGCGGTTACATTTTTGGAGGCTTTACTGTTCAGAGTTACAGTTCCTCTGGGGCATACCTAAATGATGACAAAGCTTCTCTCTTTCGATTGAAAGGGAAAGAGAATGAATGCTGCCCAATAAAAATCCCAGTCAAAATTGCCCAAGAGGCTGTATATGACAACAGTGAATATGGTCCTTATTTTGGAGCCGGCTCCCTTGTATTGTTGTCGGATAACAAAGCAGCCGTTGCTACAAACCAGAATGTTGCCTCCTACACGTTCAATGCTGAAGACTTACATGGGAATGACCAGGTTCTCACAGAATGTGAAGTGTATCGAGTTGAAGGTAAGCTGAAAAGGAAAGAAAATGTTTTCTTGTTGAAGTCAGGTTCTTTGTATTCTCATAATATTCTGTTTTTTTCATAGATGTTGGAGATATTATGGAGATTCCATGGAGGAAGGTTGCCTGGACAGCTGGGTAGGTTAACTGCTTTATAGCATACCTTTGGGCCAAATGAGAATCAAAAAGATTTGTGAAAGATTATTAGTGGCCCCAGATGGCTGCTTGGAAGGTTATGAAAGGGTTGTGGGGTGAGACAGTATTTGTCCTTTCCTTTTATGCCTGTTTTGTAATTTAAAACACTGGTCTGAAACTACAGTTCTGAATAAAGGAAAAGAAAGGTTCAATCACTTCTGCCCCCCCCCCCCACACACAGCTGCTTGTAGCTGTGGAGGGCAGTGTTCCCTCTAAGCTGAGTTAGTGTGAGCTAGCTCACAGTTTTTTAGCCTCCGGCTCACACATTTTTGTCTTCGCTCAGGAAGGGATGGCTCCAGAGCAAGCTAATTTATGCAGCAGCCAAATCACTGGCTCACAACGTCAATGCCAGTAGCTCACAAAGTAGACTTTTTGCTCACAAGACTCCACAGCTTAGAGGGAACATTGATGGAGGGACTACTTAGATTGTAGAAGAGGCATGAGAGGAAAGGTTTAAACTCCCTCTCATCCACTGATCCTTCACTTCCAAGCAGTCTCATAAGAACATAAGAGAAGCCAGTGTTGGAGCAGGCCAGTGGCCCATCCAGTCCAACACTGTCACACAGTGGCCAAAAATAGCAGATGCCACCTGGAGGTCCAGGGAAGGGAGTCAGGAGACTCCCCCCCGTTCCCCCCCCCCCCCCAGCACCAAGAATACAGAGCATCACTTGCCCCAGTCTCCTGGGGCTTCTTACTAGCTTTATTTGAAATATACAGAAAATCCTAACGCAGGGTCTTTCTCCTCTCATCTAGTTCAACCCTTTATTACAGCCTATGTCCATATGCTTTACAAAAACACTGGGAGGGCAGTCATTTTGGAAAATAGATAGCGGATGCCAGTAAACAGTGGTAACATACCCCCCCACATATAAACTACAGCACAGGCATAAGGCTTCTGTTGTGTTTTATGCATTTTTTTCCTCAGTAGTGTGAATTATGGTAAGGTTTGCAGCACTGGGAGTCAACAATGTGTTCCCACTGCTTTGTGGAATAGCCAACTGCTGTTTTTTCTTCTTAAAAGCATAGGAGGAGGGAGGCTTAAAAGACAACCAGGAATGCACTGGTTGATATAAACTGCAAATAGTAGCATGGGGACAGTGAGGGTCTAACTCTTCCTGTGTCATTTTCCCAAATTGACTTCCCCTTCCCCCTTTGCTGCTATTTGTATTATGAGTTGAAATATACATTTTTTCCCCTTATGGTATTATGTGTTTTCCATACAGGGCAAATGATGATCCAATTGCCAAAATATTCTGTCCCCCTGTGACCCCAATCAAAATTATTCCTTTCAGTTCCAAAGTATTCATTTTTTGCAGCTGGCATTTGCAGTTTAAAAAAATAGAGTAGATCCATCTTGGAATACCAGTTGTTGCATCTAGTTAAGCCCTAAAACAGTCTTGTTAAGGATCATGGTCTCAGATTATGTATTGTGACACAGTGGGGGGAGATAGTAAAGGTAAAGGTTTCCCTTGCTCGAAAGCCAGTCAAATCCGACTCTAGGGTTGTGGTGCTCATCTCCGTTTCAAAGCCGAAGAGCCAGCACTGTCTGAAGACGTTTCCGTGGTCATGTGGCTGGCATGACTAAACACCAAGGTACACGGAACGCTGTTACCTTCCCACCGAAGTGGTACCTATTTATCTACTTGCAATTTCTTGCTTTCAGAAATGAGTGAATGTATGTATTTACCTGTGTTGAGAGATAAATATATATACTTCTTTTACATTTTTTAACAGGGAAAGGCTAAAACTGATGGAAGAAATAAGAACTTACAAGCCTTACCTGAATAATGTGTCACAGTTTCGCGTTCTGATTCTTGGGCCAGTCGGAGCTGGCAAGTCCAGCTTTTTCAACTCTGTGAATTCTACATTTCGGAGTTATGTGACAAGCCAAGCCATAGCGGGATCAGATTCTACAAGTGTGACCATGCAGGTATGCTGATAAATTTTAAAACTACTTTTTTTGTTGATATTTCAAATATTTTTCTTTCTTTGACAATAGTACCATTTAACCCCAAATATTATCTTTTCATCATCTTGTGATGTTAATCTGTTGTCCGTACATATCTCTCAACTAACTAAAATTCAGGGTAAAAGTCTAAAGACTGTTCTGTTTCATCCTGTGCTGCAAAGATGTGATCTAATGTCTTCATCTCAGTATCATTAACAGGATATGTGAGTTCCCCTTTTAGTATATCTGCCTATTACATTTTTATCCTATCTAAGGATCTTTGGGTGCCATACATGGTTCTCTTCTCCATTTCAACATCTTAACAACCCTGTGTTAAGACTGAATGTGCCTTGCAGGGATGTTGTTCCCAGCCCCAACACCTGGAACCCTGAGCAATCTCCCTGAAACCTGGCAAAACCACCAAACCACTTTACTTAGAGTTCCAAGGTGATTCCTGCTCACACAGTAACCAAACCAGATATAATATAAAAAATGTTTTCTTTCCAAAGGTTAAAGAAACAAATCAATTAAAATTCTAGTACATTCTCTGTTTGGTCAAAGAGTGACAAAACATAACAAAGCTATCTCACTAAATAACACATAGAATAACTGCAGTGGAGATGGTAAGTCTTCTGTGAGCAATCTGATAATAGTGAGCAGAAGAATAATCCAAATTCTGGCACAACACAGCATACCAGTTTATGCCTCAGGTACAGCCATTAGGTAATGAAAGCAGAATAGAGAAAGAGATATTATCCTAAACCCCTATACTCAGTTATAGGGTTTAGCCTACAGCATCAGGTGATACTCTTCAACCAATGAGATCATTCCCCCTTAGGAATCTTCCAGAAAACACTCACACCTGCTTCTTATTTTCCACCTCCCATCCTTTTACCACAGCAGGGCCTGGTTTTCAAAAAAAACCCACCCTAATTAACATGTTTTATTACCCATCCATGGGATAGGTAATTCTCAAGCCAGGTACACCTGCTTAGCCTGACTGAGCCTTCTAATGGTGAAGTTAACCCCAGGTGAAATGAGGCGGCAGTTTCATCACAATAAGGCTGAAACAAAATGACTGAGGTCTGAGGTAACACACTTCACAGCAGTGTGAATTTGGACTCAAGTGTTACCATACTCCTGGTCTTTCCCATTTATATCCAAAGCAGCTGCCTTCCCAATCAGCATGACATCTGTTTTCTCTGGATTCAGATTCAGCTTGTTCTACCTTAGCCACCTGACGACAGCCTCAAAGTGCAGGTTCATAATTTGTAAGATCCATAATTCATGACTGTGTTTTGAATTTATTTATAAAATAATACAAATTATGGAATTATATAACTGAATTCAACTTGGTCAAGAATCCAGAAAATTATTGTTTTTATTGTAATACAAATAGGTCCATAAAACTGTGTATTTATTGAAGATCCCGTGAATTTTAGGAGGAAAGTGGGATATACTTTTAACAAATAATAAACAATTTTTTTCTCTCAGACCACTATTCTCAGCATTTTTATTACATACTTCTGGGCAAGAATATTTTTTTGTGCAAGGAAGTTGCAGAGAAGAAATTGGACTAACACCCTACCTGAACCATTGCTTTCATGGAACGTATCTGGACAACTAACTATAATCCTGTACAAAACTACTCTGCTTTCAGCCCATTCATTTCAGTGGGTTTAGACTGGATTACATAGGATTGAATTGTAAATTGCACAGACAAGAATGAAGTTCTCAAATTAACTGTCAAATTAGAAGTCACTGTTTGGATGATATTCCCCTAAGAATTCTTTACAATTAAAATGTAAAATAGTTGAACCTTAAATCCAGGATAAATAACTTATAATTAAAGTCTGTCTTCTTATCAGAAAATTGATAATTCATATAATGGCTTTGAAAAAAGGATTCTGGAGAAATCAATGAAATTATAAAGTTGTGATTTTAACTACAATGTTGGAAAAAATTTAAAGTTATAACTGAGAAACATGCAAAAGTACAAGCTTTTCTAAGAAAAATCAGCGTGGCTTCTGCAAAGGGCTTGATTTGTTTTTTAGAGTCCTTTGAATTTAGCAAATTTGAGTATAAGGGTGTCCATTACTTGGACTTTCTGACTGTTTAAAAACAAAGTTACTAACTAAAATGAGAAAGGCAGGGCAGGAAAAAAAATGACAGTCCATATGGATTTGGATATTGTGATCCTCACAATCTTGTGATCTGTCCTAGAATCAGTACTATACTGCTTATTCATATTATTGAAATGTGATTCTTTAAGAAGGTTTTTGGTGCTGACTGACTGGATCAGTTCCTTTGTTAGTTTAATTATGGCCCCAGTCACACAAGCGAGATAATCCGGGGGATGGGCCACGCACCCCAGCCATCTTAACTGTCCAGTGGCAACCACGGGTGGGTGGGGGATTGGCTGCTGGTCATTTGGGAGCCCCCTACTGGTCCTATTCCCTGGCTGCACTTGTGCTGCACTGCCTAGCTCAATGGCGAGCCGATTCAGCAGTAACGCGTTTGTGCACATGCGCAGTTCCATGTTTGCACACATACCACAGAGGCGTAAAAAAAATTCTGGTGGGAGACAAACGGGCGCCGGATGCGACGGGATACCAGCGCTTCCGCAATCGGACACCTGCCCCCGCGTTTTTTGGATAATACTGCACTTTCCCAGGTATCTTTTTACTCCGCATCTTTGGTGGGGCGATACGGGTTGCCAATGGGTGCGGCACACTTGCCAAATGTTCCCGTGTGATCGCACCCGGCATTCGTCCCTATCACGTGGATAGTTCTGTATGTGCCCGGGACCTATGTTAGTTTAACCCAACACTGACAGGAAGTCAAGTGTTTTATTGTTTTTATTTTTATATATGTTATACACCATTTGGAGTGCTGTTTTGGTAACAAAAATATGGTTCTATGCTATGAATAACAGAAAATAGCTGGACACAGGTGAACATAGAGGGGGGCAGGTATTTAAATGAGACGAAACAGACTGTGAAAATCTCCTGAAAGGTGTCTCCAAATTGAGCAAATAGCAATAAAATAGTAGGCAATGTTGTAAACACATCAGTACAAAGTGATGTATAGTAAGACAAAAAAAACCATACATGAAAATCTAGGTAGGCTAAATGAATTTGTCACATTCCAGTTGTAGAGAACTGTTACAAAGTTAGCAGGTTATTATGACTCGTGTGAAGAGATGTAAAATTTCTAGGTATTTTGAAGCCATCCCCTTTTGGAAATCTGGGCAAATAAATGCTTTCCAATCAAACCTAAAACCATTCTGCTGCTTTAAAAACATAAAATGCCATTTATATCTTAGTTAACATATAACATTGTATTGATTGGTATATTTATGGAATTTAAAAGTATAAATGCCTTTATTTTCTACAAGCAAAATGGCAAATATACATACATGATACTAAAGCTCGAGAGAGCAGCAAACTGTTGAATCCTATGCTATCTTTGCACATTTCACTCAAAAGCATTTAATCCATTACAAAAGAAAAAAAAGGAAAGACTTCATAAGGGTTTTTTTCCCCAGTGCTCCCTGACAAAAATGGGGCAGGAGAAGACTTTCATGCATTCCTAAGGGGGGGAAATATTTCATAGGAGTTTTTTTTCCAGTGTTTCCCAAAATTCCCAATATTTTCTTTTGAAGATTGAAAAAAGTCCATAGAAACCCCAGTCCCCCCTCTGAAATTTACCCTCCCACCCAGCAAATCTGGACTTAATTCTAAGTAAGCATATTGAACAGTTTTATTAGCTGGTGTCTGCCTTAGCTGCTGTGATGTATTACAAATTCACAAGAATTGTTGGAATCGGTGATAAATGTCATTTTTATATATATATACACACCAAAGAAGATAAGTGGATATTTATTTGTTTTCATTTATATTCTGCCTTTTTCACTGAGACGACACTTACATTAGGACTATTCAGTCAATCAGTATGGCAGTTACAAAATATAATAACATTTGAGTGATAACGTTTGAGTCTAACAGCAAAGATTCATAGTAAAACAACAGGGATCTGGGATTGCAGTAGAGCTGGGATTGAAGAACTGGAGGGGAAAAAAAACATATTATCCCTAATGTAATGTATACCATGTCACTTCAATTTCCCCCCCAAACTATAGTATAGGACATATGAAGTTAAAAATGGAAGGGATGGAAATCTGCCCATTGTTTTCTGTGACACCATGGGACTAGAAGAAAAACAAGGAGCTGGTCTGGAAATTGAGGAGGTGCCCAACATATTAAAAGGACATGTTCCCGATAGGTATCAGGTATGATCTAACATTTAACATTTTGTACTTTATTTCAAACAAAGAGATTTGTTTAGGACTTTTTGTTTTATATTTGTAATTTATGTATTCTTAATTAATGTGATTCACCGTGTGTTCTCACTACAGCCACATCCTGTAGCTTCTAGAGGGGGTCTTCAGAGTAAGGACTGTTTTACACATGATGGCTCCTTGGAAGCACAGTTGGATAGAGGAGGTTCCGTTTGGCAGTGTGCTTTTGGGAAGTGGGTTACCATGTGGTTACAGCAATTTCCTTCCACACCATTAGCTTGTCTCTTTTTATGTGGCTTCCACTCATCTGGTGAAAGTTATTGGAACCACATGGAAAGCTCCTCTCACAAAGAGGTTGCCATGCTGAGGAGCCTGCCCTTGGGTGCATTTTCAAGTTTCAACCTGCCAGTGATTTCCTGTGCGAGCCATACCTCAGTAGTATACCTCAATTCCAGCCTGTAGCATTTTGATGTTCGATGTAGTGTGTTTCATTGATGTCTTCCATGCATGGTTCTTGGGCCCTTGCAAGATATGTTGGAATGTACACACATAAATTTGATAGTTGGATAACAATTATTAGCAAGACTATTATAGGTTGTTCTTGGGCTTGTGGCTAGCTTAGCAAATTTGAATTTAAAAAGTATAAAATTCTCACACAACTAAATGTGCAAAGAAGTAGCTAGATATATGGGTGCGTGCAAAAAATATGCTAAGACAAATATCTTTTAAAGGAAATTGCAAAATAGATGGACTTCTCTTAGATTTTTAAAGAACCAAGATGTTAAAATGTGGAGAGGCAGAAC
The DNA here is from genome assembly GCF_001447785.1 of Gekko japonicus. Lineage (NCBI taxonomy): Eukaryota > Metazoa > Chordata > Lepidosauria > Squamata > Gekkonidae > Gekko > Gekko japonicus. The sequence goes on along the minus strand of NW_015169240.1, from coordinate 103,820 downwards.
TACAAGAACCATAATGGAGGAATTCTGAAATAATATTCCATCACCAGAAAAATACTGTGTTCTTACCAGAACATTGATCAAAATATCTTTGCTAGCATTTAAGTGGGACACAAGTTTGATAGGGCACATAATACACCATCTCATAGATTGTTATTCTGCCCTTATACCAAGGAGCAGGATGGTATACATATTTCTCCATTTTATCCTCACAACAACTCTGTGATGTGGAATACTACTACTAATAATAATATCTTGACTTTGTAAGGCAAAGGATGAAACAGTCATCCATATAGTTAATGCCTGCAGTAAAATTGCTCAAACTGACTATAAAGGACATCACAGTAGAGTCGCAGCTATGATGCACTAGAGTCTTCACAAGACGTATGGCTTACCATCAGCCAGAAATTCATGGGGGCACAAACCAGACAAGATCATGGAGAATCGGGAAACAAAGATTCTTTGGGGCTTCCGATTACAAACAGATAAATGCCTGGAGCATAACACCTCTGATAGTACATTGACATTGCAATCCCAGAAGACAGCAGAATAGAAAAGAAAGAACAGGAGAAGATCATGAAATACTAATACCTATGAATAGAGTTAGAGCACTTCTGGGAGAAGAAGGTTGCCATCATACTAGTTGTCATTGGAGCCCAGCTATATGATGGAGCAGATAAGATGTTATTTTAAGGAGAATAGAGGGACTGTCCCAACTAATACCTTGTGGGATGCTGCGATAAGGGGGGGGGGTTGTCATTGGAGCCCTTGGAGCAGTGCCTAGAAGTCTCAAGAAACACCTGGACCCTCTGGACACTGAGCAAATGACCCTAGCTCATCTCTGAAGACAGTGTTGCTTGGAACAGCAAGAATACTGTGAAGATACTTTTGCAATTCCCAAGAACTTGGTTAGAAGTCAAACTGCAGAACACCTTCTACCAGTTAAATATCTGACTGTGACAATTCATCATCATCATCATCATCATCATCATCATCATCATCATCTTTAACAACAACAATAAAAACAATATTTTTATGCTGCCTTTCCACCAGATCATGGTCCACAAGTTAGACTGAGAGAGAGTGACTGGTCTGAGGCCACCCAGGCAGCTTCATGGAAGAGTGTGGATGGTCTTCCGGATCCTAGTCCCAACTCTTTAGCAGACTTGTCCCATAAATAGCCTTTGGATGTGTGCTGTCAGAGGAAGATGATGAGTGTAGCCCACCGTTGCAGTTTGTAGAGGTCAATCACTAAGGGACTAATCTGTCATTTCACATGCTTCATGAAAGGAGTTTCACGTTGATAACAAGTAAATGTTTTATGGTAGTAGAGACTTCTTTAACTGTCTGTTTTTATTCACTTTATTGTGGACTTTTATAATGATTGTTATTGCTGGGTTTCCTTCTCAGTTCAATCCATCCTCCATTATGCACCCAAATGCACCTGGCTACATCAGGAACCCAACTCTAAAGGACCAGATTCATTGTGTTGCATTTATTATTGATGGGTCAAAAGTTGAGATCCTACCTGAAAATCTAGCAGCAAAGCTGAGAGAAATTCGACGGAAAGCAAATCTACTTGGTTAGTTTTGTTTATTTCTGTCTCAAATAGCCTGATCCATAAATGTTTCTACAAACCAATATTCCAGAACTGACAAATGAAAGGCATAGTCATTAAAATGTTACCAAATCTCCAGCACCTCTCAAACAGAAGGCCCTTCATCTGTATCAGAATGCTATCAATCTATTGTGTGAGCTGACAGGTTCTTGCTGAACATCTTGGGTTGAAATTCCACATTTTTAATACTCCCACGAGCCATGAACTGCTTAGCCAGAATTAGACGATTAGAGGGTTTTTATTCCACATCACTAACATAGGAGCATACAAAGCAAGCATACAAATGATCCAACTAGCTCAGTATTGCCTACCCGGAATAACAAGAGAATCGTACTAAGGTTCCATCTAGTTCAGCAGCCTGTTCCACAGAGCCCAGCATGATGCACTAGAAGGCCTAGAAGCAGAGACAGAAAGGTTCCCTCTGTCTGTCTCCAGTAACTGGTACTGAGAGGTGTCATATGTATGACTGTGGGTGTGCCATTTAGCCATCATGGCTACAAACTACTGATGGAACTTTCCTGCACGATTTTGGCTTTTAAAGCTGTAATGGGCTGTGAGTTCTACAAGTGAATTGTGCATTGCATAAGAGGTATTTTGTTTTGTCTGTTCTGAATCTGCTCCCCAAAAGACTTCATTAGGCACCTAATAGTTCTACTATTTGAGGAAAGAAAGAAGTTCTGTGTACCCACTTTTGACATATTGTGCAAAAGTTTTATAAACTAACACAGTGACTCTCAGGGTCTCAGACATCTCCTGTTACTAGTTATCCTTTAACTGGACATGTCAGGGATTGAACCTGAGGTTTGGTGTAGTGGTTAAGTGCACAGACTCTAATCTGGGAGAACCGGGTTTGATTCCCCACTCCTCCACTTGCAGCTGCTGAATGACCTTGGGCAAACCGTTGTTCTGTTGGAGCTGTTCTTGAAAGAGATCTCTCAGCCCCGCCTACCTTACAGGGTGTCTGTTGTGGGGAGGGGAAGGAAAAGGAGTTTGTAAGTCACTCTGAGACTCCCGCATGAAGGGTGGGGTATAAATCCAATATCATCATCTTCTTCTTCTTCTTCGCATGTACTCTGCCACTGACCCATTTGTATTTTTTACCTAACCCATACTGTGGCCAAACAATGGAAAACATTTTAGGAAGCTGTTTCTACATCCATTAAATGGCCATCCTATTAAAAAATGCAAATAGCCCCAAAGGTACCAAATATGAATAAGTCAAGAATCAGATTTTAATCTCATGTGGTCTGTGTTGTCTGATGATTTAACCCTTTTTTTCATCATCAGTTCCCCAATGATACCCCTTCTCTTCTTCCTTTCTGGGGCAGTCGCAAATAGCAGCTTTGGAGGAAAAATGACCAGAAAAAATTATTTGGAAATGTTGGAGTTCTTCCTCCACATCAATTAGAATTTAAGAAGGTTACTTTCTTAGATAATTTCTTTTCTACATTTGTTGTCAAAGTCAACTCAGGATGTTTTCTGTTTTTGGCTCTAACTGCAGACTTTGCAAGAAAGGGCCAGATGAACCAAGACACACTCATCCTCAAGGCTTGTTCATTCACCTTCTTTACTGCACAAGGAAACAGGCTTTGCGGTCTAATCTGCTGTGATGTAGTTAACCTGGTTCTTCTCAAGTGATTTTTTTAAAAAACTGGCTTCTTTTGTTGATTGCTAAGCAAAAATGTGAAACCCTTTCATATCACAAGAGCTTGAAAGTTAGTTGATGATGATATAAACTCTTTTCATAACTCACTGTCTTGCTACAGATGTACCACAGTTGGTTATATTAACTAAAGTGGATGAAATCTGCAGTTTTCTCGAGGAAGATATTTCATATGTGTACAAAAGCAAACCGGTTGAGAAGCAGGTAAGATGTGGTTCTGGATATTAGCTTGTTAGTCTTAAATGGGCATAATCACTTAAACTGTAATAATAGCTGCATTGAGTATGCTTACTTATACACTCATTCTCAGGACCAAATGAAATAAATCCTAATAAGAGCCCTGTCCTTGAGGGCTGCCTGTTGGAGGAATGAACTCACAAACTCAGTGCTGTGTTCTTTTCTGAATTCAGCAGTAATTCTGGGTCTCCTAACTGGAAGATGCAGATACACTGTTTTGGGATGAGACGTGACTTAAACTGCTCCTTTGGATTTAACAAGTTTCTTACATTGAAAGCCTCCAGTGCTGAAAACAGTGTTTTGTGTACACTGTTCTGTGTGAGGACTGCATATGTGTGATGGCAAGCTGTAGCCATTTAGGGCCAAACTAAACTTGATAAAAGAGACCCACACTTAGGATCTTTCACAATCAGGGGTCATTTTGTAGAAAAAGAGGTGCAGGAGCTCATTAGCATAACTTATATGCCACACCCCCTGACATCACCGGGAGTGTGTCAGAAGGCAACACCCACCGCTCAGGCTCCACTGGACTGTTTTGGATTTGCTAGCTATTGGGGGGGGGGACACGCAGATCTGCCCTCACAGGGGAGGGAGAGCTTGTACCTGAAGATGGGGGGGGGGGCTCTGCAACTTACCTGGCTGCTTTTTGCTCCTTGTGGCCCGGGGCTGGGAGCAGGGGGCGGGGCTTGTTGCATGTGCCCGCCCCCTGGGCCCTTTACTGCTGGAGCTCCGCTCCTATGCGTGTAGATTGCTGGCACTCCAACATGACATTTGCATGGGTTATGGTTGTCTAGAATGCTAACATTGATGAGTGGCTGAAAGATGCAACCTGTGAAAGATACACAGGTAAGTTCTCACCCATTGATGTCATGTTTAAATTGGACTCAGCAGTGAACAGAATATGAATGGTGCTTTCCACTTAACCTCAAGTAGAAAATGGGGAGAAAAGCTGAGTGGAATGTAAGTGAAGAGAACATTCTATTCATAATATTATCTGGATAGTTTGCACTTTTTGGGGGGGGGAAGGGAAAAGAGAAGATACTGTTAAAAATCAGGAATAAGCATATCTATAGTAGTGAATATATAAACAGGATTAAATGAAGTAGCTAGGGGAACAGAACAATGAAGTACGTGGACAGAATTAAAAATGGTAGCAGGCCAGCTTAGACAAACATGGGAACAGATTTGGATACTGGGAAAGTGACGATTTCATGATGCACAATTTAAAAATGGATGAAAAAAAGGGGAAATTGCCCACAACCAAGCAAGACAGAAAATGAAACGAAAGCTGAGGAAGAGTTAAGATAAATAAACAATGGAATTTGATAATATAACGGACTGATTTGCAAACTACAGGCTCAAAAAACAAAGTACAATATGCTTTACAATATCACAATAATTAACATTGATTTTTAAATAAATATTTTGTATAGATATTGATATTAAAACCATGCTGAAAACAAACATGTTTCGACAGAAAGGTGATGCTAGGATGTTACACAAATACACAGTTTGAAACATCAGCATCATGTGATGACAAAAAAAAAAGATTATTACAATTAAATACCATGTAGGCAAACCAGCTGAAAATTAACAAATATTTTAAACTAGTGTGCTACCCATACTTCGCTACAGTATTTAAGTTCCATAAATCCAGTTATCATACTGGTGATGTGAAATTTGAAATGTGAACTTTGTTGTAGGAATTCTAACAGAAAATATTGTAGTGTAAGAAATTAAGTGAGACATAACGTACTTTTTCTCTCTCTACTGAAGGACCTCTCTCTAGACCACATTGGTGGTTCTGCCCTCAGGTGCTAGGATCACCAGGCTGCTTGATGAGTGCACTCTGGAGCAGGCCACATAGAGCTGTCCATTTAAGAAGCAGTAATCTGTTAAGTCAGCTCCTGCTACCTTCCACGAAAGTGATGGCCTCTCTACTTGTGTTCCTGGATTGTTTGCTCATATGGAGACTGTGTTGTTCTGAGCACCACAGGGTGATGTTGCTGGTACTTGGCCTGTGCAGCTCAGTGCACTGCAGGAGTAATATGTGCAAATGTCTTTGCTGCATTCCTGAGTTGCCTCCTCCTTGTAGCATTGGTGTATCTGGCTCGATGTTTGCCAGGAGCTTTCTTCGGGGAAGTAAGAGGCCAGAGGTGTGAGGGGGAGTTGGTGCGAGGTTGTGGTGATGTGGTGGACATTTCTTCAGGTTCATGAGGGAGGCACGAATTGAAATGGCTCCTAGAAATGTCCTTTACTATCTTCCCATAAACATTCATACCCTGGCCCTGCTCCTACACCTGACAGACACTGGCCTGTCTGGTATTGGTGGGGATTGTATTTAAAGGCATCAGGGAGGCTGGGCCAGCAGCAGTGCTAAGGCAATACTGCTGAGCAAAGCTCCCCGGCAGCTCTAAGCATCCCACCTCCTTGTAACTGTTGAGGGTTTTTTTACCTCAGAACACTGAGCTCTGCAACTGACCAATCACAGAGTGACGGGTGCAGAGAGGCAGCTGCCTGGAAGCCGCATAAGAATCAATGGGGCAGCAATTTCCCCCCCCCTTTTGACCCACTTAGGGGTCGAATTTCTAAAAATCCCTTCTTAGCAAGCACCTATGCCACGGTAGGAGCACTCTCCTTGAATTTGGTGTCTCTAGGTCCAGCGGTTTGGCCTGAGCATTGGTTTTATGGTGAGGGGACTTTCTTTTCTATATACATAAAAGAAAGTCCCCTCACCCTAAAATCATTGCCCAGGCCAAACCGTGGGACCTAGAAATACCAAATTTGGAGAGGGCGCTCCTACCATGGTGTAGATGGTTAGTCAGAAGGGATTTTTAGAAATTTGACCCCAATGGGTAAAATGTGCTCTTCCATTGATTCCTATGTGGCTGCCAGGCTTCTGTCTCCTTGCACCCCCCACTCTCTGATTGGTCAGCTGCAGAGCTCAGTGTTCTGAGGTTAAAAAAAACTTAGTTACAGGGGACTGAAGAGAGCTAATGACAGTTGAGGAAACCAGGAGTGGCCAACTGTCTGTGAGGTGAAGCAAAGCTGCTGGCCCAGCCTCTCTGATGGCTTCAAACATGTTCCTCCCTCCTGACAGTTGTCTGTCAGGTGCAGCAGCAGTTGCAGGGTGCTTAAAGCCACGAGGGAGTTACCGCCCCAGCAGTAATACCTTAGTGATCCTTCCAGCCCCACCTCCACAGTAGCTTCTAATACTTCTCCCCCTCCTATACTAGACAGGCAGCTGCCTGTCAGGTGTAGGAGAGGAGGTGGGATGCTTACAGCTGCCAGGGAGGTTTGCTCAGCAGCATTGCCTTAGCCCTGCTGTTGTCCCAGCCTCCCTGATGCCTTTAAACATGATCCTCCCCACACCAGACAGGCGGGTGTCTGTCAGATGTAGGAGCAGGACCAGGGTACTTTAATCCATCAGGGACGCTGCCCCAGCAGGATCACCTTAGTGATGCTGCTGGCCCAGCCTCTCTGATGTCTTCCAACACACTCCCCCCACGTCCTACACCTAACAGGCAGTTGTCTGTCAGGTGCAGCAGTAGTTGCAGGGTGCTTAAAGCAATGAGGGAGCCCGCCACAGCAGTCTACAGAGAGGTCCTTCAGTAGAGGGGGGGAAAGTGCGTATGTCTCACTTCATTTTTTACACTACAATCATCTCTATTAGAATTCCTACAACAAATGTTACATTTAAAACTTTACATCATCAGTATTATAACTGGATTTATGGAAGTTAAATACCGTAGTGAAGCATGGGTATCAGGCTAGTATATAAATAGATGAATAGATGAGTTTGGAATGTAATAACAAAAAGATAGGAGACAAACACAGATTTATGGTTCTGCATCAGGCATTTCTAATAAATGTGCTTAAACTATTTCCAAACATCTTTTAATTTCTGAATCTATGGCAGAAAGTACCTGCTCTTTTAATATGAAATATGCGAAAATAATAGGGATCCAGTTTGTGAAGCAAGAAGCAGATTAGTGCCCATACAAAAGTTACAAACAGCCTTACTATAGCCCAGTTCTGGCAGCAATTGCACGTTGCCATGGTTTTCTTTGGTTTTCCTTGGGAAACAATAATGCAAGAAAACAGACAGGGAAATAACAAGCCATATTTTGTTTTCTACACAGATGCAGTTAACAGCAGAAAGACTCGGGATTCCTCTGTCTCAGATAGTGCCTGTTAAAAATTATTCCTCAGAACTGGACATTAAGTTTGATGTTGATATCCTCATTCTGATGGCAGTGAGGCAAATGCTGCGCTTAGCTGAAAGCTTCCTTGATAATGTCCCTGTGGACCACTCTTCTGATTCAGAATTGTACAAGTGACCATATTTCTGTTTTAAATGTCTTCAAGTTGATTCTACTTGAGAGCAGATGCTGCTCTACTCATTTTATAGAACTACTTAGTCCACATTTCATTTCATTACATTCAAAGTTAATTGTGGTTTCTCATGAAAATATGTTTAAAAATGTAAAGCAGTATTAAATATAATTGTATCATTCAGAATTTTACCTCTTTTATTTCTCCCATGAGGAGCAATGTTGTCTGCAAATATTTTTGGGTTCTTCCAAGTTACAATTTGCTAAAATGACTTACTAGAATTATTTTTTGTGAATCTTTTCAATTTGCTACACTACAGCAGGAATAGCTCATGTATTCTCAGGTTATTGGGGTGCTCACATTTTCACAGACAGCCTAGGACACAGAAGTGTATTGTGCCACATGAACAGAGTCCCTAATGGATGGGAAGACATCCTAACAATGGGTGCCATTGAGCAGTAACTGCTTGGGAAGAAAAAATGACATATGATGAGGCATATTGTTTCATATGTTTTATGTAACACACATATGAGATACATCAGTGTCTCTTAAAATATTGGTTGGGCCCCCCATGTGAAGAAGTCTGGATATGTAGCTTCATGGAGGAATAGGATCATATCCTCCATTGTGTATTTGGCCCACCCTTTCTCCAAGAACCTTAGAATTATATACATGGTCCTTCCTTTATTTTATCCTCATAATAACCCTATAAGAGAGTGATTGGCCTAAGGTCACCCAGTGAAACTTTTCATTGCCAAATAATGGCCTCCCCAGGCCATAATCTAATCACTGAACTACACCAGTTGGGTAGGTGTGTGGATTGAATACCCCACAAGAGAGGGACAATTTCAGTGAGCCACAACAGGTTTGTGTGATAATTATTGCATCCTTATTTGAAGGAAGTAAACTATGGAAGCACAATGGCTTTGTTTTCCTCTACATGGTTTTGAGAACAAGGTCTGAGAGATCTCATTCCATTCCTCATCTAATGCCTCTCAGGATCGGAATTAGTACCCATCTTACTGACCCTTATAAGCAGCAGTAAGCATGCACATAATTTCTTGCAAAGTTTTATTAATTTTTACCTGTAAATGTGGTTGATACTAGGTTGGGGAAAATCCAGCGTTTGAGTAAGTTTAGAAGGGAAGGGAAGGTTTCTGAAGTTTTAAAAACTCTGTTGAAATCTACAGAGAGAATTTACTGTAGGTAGATTAACTGTTTCTTCACTTGAAAACATGTTTTGTTTTGCTTTTTTCAAGTAAAATTGGAACAAAACTGGAAATCTTTAGTAATCTGGCCCCACAGGAGGCAGCCAATGGCGTGCATCCTGAGGGCCGCCTTTGCCTCCTTGTGAGGAGGAAGAAGGAGAGGCTGCAGTGCAGCCTTAACTCCAAAAGGGGGAGCAGAGCTGGTGCTTTTTAAAGGCTCTACCCCCTGCAGTTCTCGCCTCATGCTCAGAGAATGAGCATCTTGAGCAATAAGGCTGATCTCTGGTGGCCACACCTACTTCTCTGAGGGCTGATTCCAGATTACCGTGTTAGCAGCAGGAAAGTCGACAGGGGTGCAGCGGCAGCAGCAGCCGCATGACCTGGCAGTTACACTGGAGTTCCAATCGTGTGTTAGCCGAACTGCTCATCTATGCAGTGGCTAGACTAAATTGAATGGGTTCTGGTCTATGTATACAGAAATCGGACCTCAACCTGAGGATCCTACCCAAAGAGACAATGTGACAAGGCTGTTGTAGTAAAATCAGTTGTTCTCTTTACTGAATAATAGTTGGTTTCACATACATACAAAAAAACAATCACACACTCAAACGTACAAGGTTCCTTTAGAAATATAGGAATGGAAAATAATCACTTCTACACTAGAATGAATGGGGAATGGGAGCAGCAAATACTTATCTGATACAGAGCTCGACCTTCACAATGAAGAATAAAGGAACAAGAAGTTCTAACTAAGGGAATCCTACTACACACAGTTGGAACCTGCCAACACGTGTGGGCTTCTTGGCTGCAGTCCAAGAAAGCACGTAAGAATTACCTATAGCAGAGCTTGAATTGCAGAGTTGAGGTAGAAGATGGCTAGCCGGGTTCAAACTGTTGAACCCTGCTTTTATAAACTATTTCAGGAGGCTGGCATCTATACCATCCTCCCACTTGTGGCCCATCCCATGACCTGACTCTATAGGTTACTAGGAGATGACGTCTCTACCTAGAGGGAAGGGGCAATATTGAAATCTAAACCTTTAACTCAGGGGATGCATCTGGACAGGGTATGAAGATGGTACCAAGGCAACCTTTGATGTGCAGAGCGATGTAGCTTGGTCTCCTGCCGTAAAACGACCATTCAACAGGAAACTCAATTTGGATGCAAACCAGATACTAAGGGTTACGTGTCTCCTTCTAGTTTATGCATGGTGGCTGAAGCCATAAAAGTTGTCGTTTGTGCTGACCCACGATGGTGGTGTCTTCTTCCTAAGGCTGTGTGTGTGTGTGTGTGTGTACAAAATCATTAGCATGAACGTGCAGACAGCATAGCAGTTCTCATTTGAAACAGTCACATCAAGCACAGCACACAGCTTTCCCAAACCCATAGGTACTTGCCGATACAGTCCATGTGTGTGTGTGTATCAGCAAACACAGATAAGGCAAATATATGCACATTCCTCAACACATGTTTGCTGAGGCATGGGACCATCGGGCCATTGAGCGTTGTCTGTGGCCACGGAGGCACTGTGTCGGGCCGCATGGGTGGCCAGAGCATTGGGGGCAGCCTGATCCTCTCGGCGGCGACTACATTGGAAGTGGCAGCAGGGCCCCAGTCGAGACCGTGTTGTTGTTGTTGGGGGGGGGTGTCGTTTGTGTCCAGGCATGTTGCCACCGGCAGCGTTGGACCGAGTCGGGACTGCTGCAATGTGTACACATCAAAACACTACCCTACACACTCATACAAGGGCCAGCCCTCCCCCCCCTATCATGTTAGGAGGGGTCTTTAGCATCCCGGGTGAAGTGGACTTATTTTTTTGTTTTATGGCTGCAGTTGGTGAGGCTGCTTCATTGCCATCACACCCATACGTCAGCCCAGTTTAAGCCCCCTCCCCTTCATTGTTAGGGAGTTAGGGGATGTGGTCCAATCCTGTCTGGGAGCACTGGGGACAGTTTAAGGGGGAGGGGGTATGTACATTGTCCTTGGAAGGCCACCCCCCGGGCCTCCTAGTGGGACAATTTGGGTGACCATTTTTGGTTGCTAACAAGGGTGGCTATTTTAATTATCTTACTCGGTGGCCATTTTGGATGAGGATTAGGGTGCAAAGAACCCATACAGTGCTATGCGTGGTATCTTGCTGTCACGGGTTTAGAGTTTAAATAGTTTGATTTGCACACACACCCCATCATCCATCTTCTCATGCAGCAAGGCATTACTGGGCCCTAGGCACTTAAGGTGCTTTGGGCTTCTGAACTGCTTGTTGATGGGTGGCAAATCCTTATGGGGTTTTAGTCTTGGAAGGGGCCAGCAGTGGGTAGGGCTGTTTGTCTGCCTCCCCCACCACCACCCTTGTTATTCTGCCCTCCCAGTATTACTTTTAAATTTAACACATCTTCCCCCCCCCCCGCCTGTTGGTCAAGTCAGCCTATAGGGGTGCAGGCAATTTGGATGCCTTAGTTCACAGTGGCAGCCTCTGTGGCTTGCTGTGGGTGGGGCGGTTGCTTGAGGGCTGTTCCTGTAGGCCATTTTAGATCTGGTTACTTTTGAAAAGAAAGCACACAAGATGGTGGCAATTTTAGAACCTGTTCTAGTGGCCAATTTAAGGCTGTATCTATCGGTGCTGTTTGCTGGTAGTCCTATAGGTGCTGAATTAATTATTTCTTCATGCACTGTTGCTAGCACGGTTTAAGCTAGGTATATAAGGGAACTAATTCTGTAATAATTGCCTGGAGAGCATTGTAGGAAGGGATGCGTCTCAGTGAGAGACCATCTGCTTGGCATACAGAGGGTTCCAGGTTCAATTTCCAGCAATTTCAGCAAAGGATTTGGCGGAAGGTGATTTAAGACTTCTGCTTATGATTTGAGAGCCTTCACCAGTCTGAGCAGGCAATACTCAATTCCGCAAGTTTGGAAGTTTAGAATGCTATCGTTGGTGCTATTCCTTATTTGAAATGAATAAATAAAATAGATAAAAATGGACTACCTACTTAATGCAGCAAGGGATTTCTATTCAATAACATTTTGTAGGGTTTTAGTCAGAGAAAATATTAGAGATTGCCAGTTCTTCAGATTGGTATATTTGGCCCTAAAGTTAAGGGATATAATTCTAGTGTCGTGATTAAGAGTGGCGGACTCTAATCTGGGGGACCAGATTTGATTCCCCATTCCGCCACATGGAGTGAATAAGAGACCATATGCTTGGTGTGCAGAAGGTCCCAGGTTAAACCCCCAGTTTCCTTATGAATTTGGCAGTAGGTGATAAGAAGGACCTCTGCCGGGGACCTGGAGACCATTTGCCAGTATGAGTAGTTGATACTCATTTTAGCAAGCTTGAAAGCGTACTTTGCTATCCCTTATAAGGATAAAACTGCAGTTTAAAGGCTGGCTCCCCTCTACCCCCTGCAGTTCTCACCTCGTGCTCGGCCCACCCGCCCACCCACCCTCTATGTAGTGTAAGCACAGACTGGTTGCCCCGTTTTGAGGGGCCGGGTAGGAATTTTTTGGCCACTTCTCTGATTGGCTGTTGAGAAGGGGTCTTTTCGCCTACCCTTCACTGTGGCCAGTGGATTGAGGACTTGGCTTGGGATGGTGCCACGAGTTAGTTCGTCACTTTATCAGGGCAGAATTAGGTTTAGATAAAGTTCAGTGGCTACGTAAGTACCAATCAATAACCCCGTGTGGGGGGTAGAGGGGTCTGCGGGATCAACCCTGCAGCCATGTGGGATCAACCCACTGGCCGTGCGGTGGTTTTTGAGGGCTCCTGAAGGTGCATCCCAATCATTGGCTCGGCTGGGTTTGCAAGCGACTTACAGTTGGCTCCAACCCGGGGCCTTGGTGTCTTGCCTGTTATACGGTTAAGGGTGGGGTCAACGCAACACCAGGCCTTGACCGTGCCACTGTTTATGTTTGCCCTTGCCGTTACTTTCAATATGTTAAATAAAGTGGCCTTAGTTTTATCCAACCTTGGTTGTCTGACTCTTTCTTCCGTCTGAGGGGGCAATATATCATGTTAGCTTCCAATATATCTTGTTAGCTTCCAACAGTTAAGGAATGAAGTACTGTCATTGCTGCAAACATGTTTTGAGCAGAATCACCAATATGTACCTTTGTCTGTCACCATCTATATGATTTTGTGCTGCATTTACTTGAATCAATAAAGAAAAATGTATTCTGCAAATAGCAGTGTTGCACATATTTAATATGGCTTTAATGTGTGTTATTGAGGAGAAGCAGTAAGGTTTGAAATGTGACATTGTTTCATTCTTTTATAAAATAACATGATAATCGCTATATTTTTGGTAGCAGTTAGTTTTGTTTGAAGAAACAAAAATGTGATCCAGTTTGCCCTCTAGTGGAAGAACGTCCAGATATCATCAATTTATTAAACACTGTTCAGAATGCTCTAAAACTTTATGCTAGATTTCTTCTCTAATGGCATTGGACTGGAACAGTGCACAGGTCTTCCAGACAAAAATGAACATGCTGAAAAATACTTTGATAACATGAACTGAAACACCATTAAAAAAAAAAATGCAATGCTTATTTAGACTCGCCGGCTAACTGATTTGCTTGCTTTTTATTTAAACAAATGGCATGTAGCAACAGCAGGTCTGGAGGGGGAGGGGGAAGACTAGAACTTTCATTGGATCATGTGGCAATGTGAATTTGTGCAATACTGCTGATTACACTGCATAATTTGAATACCTGAAAAATGCCTGGGGTGTGAGGCATCAACACCAATGGCAATGGATGCTTAAAAGGTTAACTCCGTACTCCCCTCAATTCTAAACCCTAAAATCTAAACCCTAAAACCTGGGGGGCGTGGCATCAACGCCAATGGCAATGGACGCTTAAAAGGTTAACTCCGTACTCCCCTCAATTCTAAACCCTAAAATCATTAGGAAAACCTGTTTATTTGACCATAGCCCATGGGCAAACATCATTCAGAGAAAGTGGCACCCACAGCAAGGTCTCAAAAAGACATAAAGGTCCTTTTTGTAAAACCAAAACAAGCTGGGAAAACAGATGGTGAGACAAGTGACTCACACAGAATGGCGACTGAAAGTAGCACTATGCCACAAACTGACAGTGTAATGATGGTGAGACTAGAGGGTATGGAAAAAAAGATCCTTGAGAGCATGTTGGCTCTAATCAGTCCACTAGCTGAACAATTTGCTGAATTTAAAATAAATTTAAATAAGGTGATCCAGAGAATTAAGCCTTACTTTGAAGGAGGAAGTAAACTCTCTCCATTTAGAAAACGACCACCTCAGAGAGTGAGTAGCAGCGGTTGAAACTTCCTCACACCAGATTAATTTAAAATTATGAGGCTTTGTGGAGCATGCAAACAAAAATGTTGATCTAACAAGCTTTGTGGCAGAATGGCTAGGCAAAGAGCTCCATCTAGAGGAGCGAGTCCTCCCAGTCATAACAGCAGCATACAGAATGGGCTCCATTGAAAATACAGCTCTCTGGGGCCCCAGAGATAGACTTGTGACTATCCCTGACTTAAGAACATGACAGAAGATCCTGGATATAGCGAGGACAATAGGATCTCTTTCATTTCAACACAGTAAGATCCTGTTTTTCCCGGACCTCCCCCCGATGTCTCTGAAGTCGCAGAGACTTGAAGCTGATTACTGAAGCGCTCATACAAGCTAAAATAAACTATAGATAGTTTAAGCTCACAAAGCTGCAAGTAGCACACGATGACAGGCTGTTTTATATTGATGATCTAGAAGCAGGCAATAGACTTTTACAAAACCTGAATATCCCACTGGACACAAGCAAATACTCACAGAAAAGGAAGATGCAGTTCTCGCCCATCAAGTACAATAAAATAGTCATAAAGCATGCCTGATTTTATATTTGGTGCACTGGCATATTAAGGCTGAGATCATTTTTGCCCTTTAATGTCGTGCTATTTTATCATTACGTTTTTGTTACTTGAATTAAATAAGTATTAATGAAAATCATATATCAAGGGTTTGGGAGGGGGGGGCTTTCTTAGAGTTGCTTCCCTTTCCACTCAGTCTTATTTTTTGAGGTTGCTCCATTGACCATAGTAGGGACTGATCCTGCATAGTCAAGTGAGGTTGATTTTTGCTGTTACTCTTTTTAGTCAATTTTTAATCTCTTATTTCTCTTATTAATTACAAGAATTGACTGTATTTTACACTGTTCTGGTAAGTTTCAACATCATAAAATTGTTTTATTTAAGACTAAAGCACTAACTTTTAAAAATAACACAGATACTTATTCACCTGAGTCAAAACTTTTAGTACAGAAATTTTTTTAGTAAGTGATTATACCTATTGTAGCTCATTGATTCCCTAGATTTTCTAATTACAAATACCTCAATTAATTAATTGGTGATCTTTTACTCTAATCAATTAATAAAGTGTGTGATTCTCTAGTATTTTATTTAATAACAAGTATAAGGTTCTGTTTTTGTTCAAAATTCTGTCATTGCATTGTGATACAAAATAAGTAACAAGAGTGACACAAGATCTAAGCACAAAGTACTGTATAACTTGCAGAGGCATTTTAATAATATATTCTTATTCCTTGTGGTCCTTTCATATAAAATCACTACAAGTTTAGGATCCATAACTGCACATTTTGTAGTGATTAATTCATAAATTTTGTTCTAATTTTGGTTTTTGTATACTGTTTACACTAAAGAATAAATACAGTTGGAAGTTGTTGGTTATGACAGACAGGTGGGAATTAAAGTCCACCATTATTAGTTAATAATTTCTAGCTTTTTCTAGTACAATAGTTAGGCTCAGAATAGTTCAATAAGTATCAAAAGGTACATCCCAAATTTCTACTTACAAAATATTACTAGTCCATGCAAGAATTTCATATAAAACATTCTAAAACACACTACTTATTCCTTCAGTTCTCACAAGCATTCTTGTATATGCCTAATGGAACCCAAGTGGAATATCTTATCTCTTAATGTGCGAGGGCTGAACAACCCTATCAAGAGAAAGAGGATTATAACCAATCTTGCTAAATGGAGGTCAGAAATAATTCTACTACAGGAAACTCACCTGCACTCTCTGAATCAACCCCTTCTAAAAGCTAACTGGATTCACGCAAAGGGCAGTTCCAACTCAAGGGGCGTAGCAGTTTTAATTGCCAAAAACACACGCTTTCAACACCACAGCTCTATGGTTGATCCCAGAGGGTGATTAATTTTTGTCAAAGGCATCCTTGATGAACAAAAGGTCACCATTGCTTCATTATATGCTCCAAACGACAATCAATTAAGCTTCTTGGAGGAAGCTTTAATGGCATTACAATCCTTCCAAGAAGGGGATGTGATCTTGGGAGGAGATTTTAATCATATTGTAAATACTGGATTAGATAGATCACATCCCCTCACCAGGACAAAAAAATGGAATCCAAAGGAACACTAGGATTGCTAATCTCTTTGATAAATACCACGTAGTTGATATTTGGAGACATCCGTCGGCAAGAGACTACACTTATTTTTCACCAAGATTTAAAATTTACACAAGGATTGATTTTATCCTTCTTTTGGATACACTGACTAATCAAGTGATCAGTGTTGACATTAATCCTATGCTGTGGTCAGACCATGCGGGAGTACAGTGTATCATTAATGCTTTGTTGCAATCTTCATCACCTAAATATTGGACCTTTAATAACCATGCGGGAGTACAGTGTATCATTAATGCTTTGTTGCAATCTTCATCGCCTAAATATTGGACCTTTAATAAATCTATGCTTTACAATGAACAACAACAACTTTTATTCAACAATATTTACAAGACAACTGAAAGGAAGAAACTTATTCAACTATAGTATGGGACGCTCTCAAAGTTGTGCTCTGTGGTCAATTAATCTCGTTGACTTCACATCTGAAAAAAGAAAAAGACAAACTTAAATGTGAACTCCAAGCACAAATAAAACAGAACACCTTCGTAAGACGAAAGGAGGTGACAAGATTTACAGAAAGCTCACGGTGAAAAGAAAAACTCTAGAGTCTATAGAAAGCTCGCAGGTGCAGAGAAATCTTATCTTCCTTAAACAGAAATGCTGGTCCAATTCACCTTAAATGCTGAAGATGCTATCATGGTGGGTTAAGGAAAAGTTCTCTTCTAAATTTATAAAAGCACTACGCGACATGGCAGGGAAAACTCATATTAATTCTGCAACCATAAACAAGCTCTTTGTAGATTTCTACCGCTCTCTTTATTCTTCCATGAACCCAAAATATGAGGATATCAAAATCTTTCTATCATCAACTACCCATATCAAAAAAGTGAAAGACATTCACTTCCGTATGATGGAAAAACCAATTACCACTCAAGAAGTCCTAGATGTCATCCAAATGCTTAAAAACGATAAAACAGCAGGGCCAGATGGATACCTTCCGGAATTTTTTTTTTAAATTGCCAACAGCATAGTACACCCATTGACTTCTGGTACTATGCCGCCTTCATGGAAAGCTGCTTCAATAGTCTTAATACCCAAAGCAGGAAAAGATTTGACTAACCCAACATCATTTTGACCCATCTCTCTCCTAAATCAGGATTATAAATTTTTTACAGCAATCCTGGTAAAAAGGCTAAATTCTTTCATCGCAGATTACATCCACCTTAACCAGACAGGGTTTATCCCAGGTAGAGATATCTCTGATAACATCGTCAAGACTCTAAATATCTTGTCATCGAGCAAGTCAAGTAGGGTCTTGTCAAGGTTCGAGAACCCGCACTGGAGGGCCAGCCGGCGAAGTTTGGCAATGAAGTCGGTGGCCGCTTGGCAATGAAGTCGGTGGCCGCTTTGTTGGGTTTCTGTTGGTGTGAAAAGAAGTCCACCTGGCGCACCATCTTAGTGGGCTGTGGCATGAAATGGCCGGTGAGTGCCATTAGGAGTTCCTCATATGTGGACACCTCTAGGGTGTTTGGTGCGACGAGGCCCTGGACTAACCATAGGGTGGTGATTCTGCAGGTGCTGAGCAGGAGGGCCTTCTTCTTGTCAGCGTCAGGGAAGCCCTGGAACAAGATGAAATATTTCAGCTGTTCCACCCAGGTTTCCCACAGTTCTAGTTGTGCGGGGTCGAACTTTGGCAGATGTCCTGTTGCAGCAGCCATGGTCTCTGGAGCGGTGCGAGGTTCAGGGCTCGTGGGCTCGTTGCACGGTGTGGTGCTGTCTGGAGCGGGCTTGCCCATCAGGATCCTATCCTCATTGCCAGTGAAATATACTTGGTTCGACACACGAGTAGTAATCAGCTCATGCTTTATTCAGTGATTTAGCTCAACTACAAGACAAACTAGCAGGACCAAAGCCCTGCTTAAATCTGTGTACAACACCACACCCCACAAACACCCACTACCCATGATAGGTTATTTACAGTGCAGCTCCTGGTTGATAGGTTCCTTCCAGGATCTTAGCTCACTATTGTTCTTGGTTCCAAGCTAGGCTAGTTGATGCCGGGCCCGGGACATAACAACTTTTTTGGCTGGGATGCTGTGCTCCTCCTCCCGTGTTGATTGCTGGGACACTGCACTCCTCCTCCTCCAGCACTGCTCCATTTGCCCCATAGTAGCCTGCTCCTGCCTGGCCCAGCAAGCTCTGTCTCATCTCTCTCCACACTGTGCTTCTTTGGTGGGCTCTTCCTTGCCTCTCCTCTGCCTGGCCTGCAGGTCACTTTTCAGTGAGTGCAAAGAAAGAGCCTAGCTTAGATTCTGGACTGGGGGGAGGGTAAAAAAGTTCTTATTGAGCACTGTTCGCTTTGACACACGCTTTTTTTTTTTTTTTACAAAAACCAAAGGCTGAAAACTGCTTACACACTGATTTTAGCACACTCAAAAAACTGGTTTTCCACTGTGCCTTAGCAGCTCCAGCTCCTCACGATCCACTTCCACATTTCCTCTTTTGCCCAGACAGCTCCAGTTTCAGCTGCTGCTACAGCCTACAGGGACTCCCAGGATGGAAATGCAGTGTTGCACTGGACACATATCATGAATTCTCCCAGTAATCTCCTATTTGTCCTCTCTCTGGTTCCTCTTTCACCTTCAAAAGGTGTGGGGGGGGGCAGGAAAGGGGAAAAGGTTAAATATTATAATCTCTGCTCTTCAGCCTTTGTGCATGCCTGCCTGCCTGCTCTCCCCCCCCATTCCAAATGAAAAAAGAGTATAAAAGCTGCTGCATGTAGAGTGCCAGACTTCACTCCCTTCCTCCTTCACATGCTAAGCACCACTCATTCATGGGGAACTGTGGAGTATCAGCTTTCAGAGCACCATGGTCAAAACAGGATTCCACTTGGGGGCTCACAGTTTCCCATTTTCCGTGCTGCACACACCCTTCCTCCAGCTTGCCTGAAATCTCTTTTTTTACTAATTCAACACCATTAATTTAATTAGCAGCATTAATTAAATTAGCTGAAATGCTCCATATTGTCCTTATCCCCCCCTCAAAAAAATTTCTGGCTACAGGGCTGACACAACCATGAAGAAGCTAGAAAAGATTCTTAAGTAAAGGAATCTGTTGTTGGTGACCCAGATCAAGTTAATTCATGCCATAGTATTCCCTATTACTATGTATGAATGTGAAAGTTAGACAATGAAGACAGCTGGCCAGAAGAAAGTTGATTCATTTGAAATGTGGTGTTGGATGATGGTTTTACAGATACTGTGGAGCGCCAAAAAGGACTGGTCACATGTACTGGAAAATGCGGTGGGGGGGGAGTGCAGCTATTTGTGCAGCAATAATTTGACCCGCCACTGCGCGATCCGATGCAATGGTGGGTGAAGCGGGTGTTTTTCCTTGCAGCCTGCTTCCTGTGATGCGATTGGAGTGTGCTGGTGTGATCACACCGGCAACTCCGTCTTCCGCCTGTCGCAACCTCTTTGATAGTGGATTTTC
Source organism: Gekko japonicus (assembly GCF_001447785.1). Classification (NCBI taxonomy): domain Eukaryota; kingdom Metazoa; phylum Chordata; class Lepidosauria; order Squamata; family Gekkonidae; genus Gekko; species Gekko japonicus. The sequence goes on along the minus strand of NW_015169240.1, from coordinate 83,859 downwards.
TGTGGTGTTTTTTTAATCCACTTCTTCGACTGACTGCTACGGGTTGCTGATGGGTGCTGGACACTTGCCAGATGTGTCAGTGTGATCGCGCCAGTAAAATCCAGCTGGCATTCGTGAATATTGGGGGGGCAAATTCTGTGTGTGAGTTTTATATCAAATCAAGCTTGAATTCTCCCTAGAAAGGAAAATGTCTAAACTGCCATTGTACTTTGATCACATTATGAGAATACAAGAGTCACTGGAAAAGGCAATAATGCTAGGAAAAGTTGAAGGCAGCAGGAAATGTGAAAGACCCAACATGAGACAGATTGAGTGCATTAAGGAAGCCATGGCTCTAAGTTTGCAAGAGCTGAGCAAGGCTGTTAATGAGAGGACATTTTGGAGGCCATTAATTCATAGAGTTGCCATAAGTTGGAAGCAACTTGCTGGCACTTAACATATACACATACACACAGACATGTCAACTGGCGTTCCTGGCTCCCATTATAACCAATGGGTCTTCGATCTGTTAGCCGCATTGCCCTTTAGGAGAGACAATTGGAACAGTTTAATAATCGGGATTCAGATCTATGTCTACGCAGGATGGGCTGTGCCGGTGCGTTTCAATGACGAGACAAAACAGCAGTAAAATAAAGCTTTCTTTACTAGTTATAATTCAAGCACACAAGAATCAGAATAAAAACCACACAAACACACAGGAACTAAGAAAAGCAAGTTAGAATGATTACAGCACAGTTGCATGAGCAGGCGTATTGTTGGTGGGGTATATTTACCTTCGGCGTGGCTCAGCTTCTAAAGCTTCCAGCTGGAGGAGGGGATGGAAGGGGAGAAATAAGGTGGAAAGCACGTGAATCCAGACCAGCTGGGAACACGTGGACAGCTGCAGACTAAGGCAAAGCGGTTTTCGGGAGTTAGTATAGCAAGTGGGACAGGAGAGGGTTAAGCGGACATAAAGGGGTCGTTGGAGGGGACGAGAAGAGGTGGTACCATGTTGGCTCTGTGCACGATGTTTTAAGGTCTCTGGCGAGAGGGGAGGGGGGGCTCAAGCGGATTATCAGGTAGCCCGACCCTACAGGTCAGTGATTGGCTATGGGGTCAATATTCAGTTTATTGATTAACTGGATGGGAGGTGCCTGGGCGGGGGCAGGATACGTGCCGAGTCACCAGTAGCGCTGACGTGTCTTGTTGCTATGTGTAATGGACTTCCATTGTGGTCTGGCATGGGAGGACCTTTGAAGTTAAGCTTTTCAGGTGGAGACACTCCGTCTGGGCTTGCTAATGAGTTTCTGTGTTTGCGATCAACCTTCATGTTTGCATACACATGATGAGTTTAATCACTCTGGGGCCCTGCTGAGTTGATGTAGATCATCCTATGCAGCTGGCATCATCTCTGGCTGCCCCCTGGTTGAACTTTATGTTCCACAGTCTCTTCACTAGCCCTTTCTGTGTCAAGCTTTTATTCATAAGACATAGTCCATAAAATAGCCAAAAACAGACGCTTAGGCTAACAAAGCCTTTCCCATTGTTCCCAGTGGTCAATCCCATCCTTTGTTTTAGTTCATCCCGCAGGAAATACACCAAATCCTCCCAAACACACAGGAGAAATTACTGCGGGCAGACAGGAGACTGCAAGGGGTAAGCTGGGGAGAAGGGAGGTAGGTCAGAAGGTGTAGAGGGGAACTGGGAATGTTACCCTAGGTGGTTGGAGGGTCTCCTGAGTATGTTGGGAAAATTAGCAAGGAGACCCAAACAATGCGAAAGGAGGGTACTCAAGCAGGATCTCCACCTATGTATATCAGGATTTTCCCCCAGAGAACTCTCAAAAGGAACCAGACCATGATTTATGGGTTCTTCAGCTATACAGATGAACAAATAGCCTCACTAATAAAACAACCTTCCTTTTTTAACACAAGGGTACCTTCTAATGAATGGACTGCTATTTGCTTGAGGATACTCTAGCTCTGATAGCCACATATGTGGTTTTGGAAGATGGTCTAATTCAGCAACTGTGCATTTGGCACCAGACACATGACTTTCACCTTTTGAGGCCTCACAAACATCTTCTTCATGTGTATCTAGATATTGCTGCTTAACCTTCCTCTTCCTGGTCCAATATTCACTTATTGGTTATCTTATTGAAATATGTATTTAAGTTATGTGTACCTCAATATTGTTTGACCTCTGAAGAAGACCCCAATAGGGCAGAAATGTGTCAGGTCATGTGAATTGGCCCTTTTGTTTAGGCTATAGGGCGATTTCGCACTAGAGCTGCCTCGCAGCACAGCCGCCGTTTGCCCCAACACTATTTGTCAATTTCACACCCGAGGCTGCGGGGCTGCATTTGACCCACGGCTTCGCCTGATTTCCTCCGCGGCTTCGCCTGATTTCCTCCGCAGTTTCGTGATCCTCAAAAACCAGGATCACGAAACTGCGGAGGAAATCGTGTGAAGCCGCGAGTCAAAATGCAGCCCCGCAGCTTTGGGTGTGAAATTGACGTATTTGTGTCGGGGCAAACGGCAGCTGCGCTGCAAGGCAGCTCTAGTGCAAAATCACCCATAATTTTTACAAGGCTTTCATTGGGCCCTTGTGTATGTTTTTAACTGTCTTTCTAATAAATACTTGTGTTTTTGTATATTATAAGATTTAACTAGGTTTTTAATATTGGCCCTTCATTAAACTTTCTTCTCACCCTTTTGGTTCTTGCACTCTCAAAATGAACCAGGCTGTCATTTATGAAATGGTTTTTATTAAAGATAATTAAACAATAACATCAAATTTATTAACTGAAGAGCACTTTATAAACAACATACAAGTTCAGAAATTAAAGGTGGTAGCTTATAGAGGCAGAGAAGGGTTCTATGGGACTATATCTAAAATACTACTTTAAAATTTCCCCTTTCCCAGCAATTCCCAACATATTGGCTCCACTACAAGATATGAATTTGAAAGGATGGACCAGAAGGTATCATGAAAACTTGTAGACTTTTATTAGAATTAGAGGCAGCATGAATAAATGCAGACAATGGCTTACATACTCCAGAGTTTTTCTGTAGGCAAAAAAAAATGTATGCTCATGGACTACATGTTTCTCACCTCCTCCCTCTCCCACCAGGGAACCCCAAGAAATTATTGGAGGGGGGCAGCATGTCAAGTTACTATGAGAGAGGGCAGGTGAAAAGGTTGCAGTCCATGAATGGAAATCCTTCTGTCCATGAAAAAAGTCTGGGGGATCTAAGCAAAAGTATCTAAGTATCTTTACAAAGGACACACTGTTCTGAGGTTTCCATTTTGTGGAACTACCCTTTTCCCTCAGCATCAAACTCCTTTGTATCACAGTAGATAAATTAAGAAGGAAGTCATATACATTGTGCTCAGCACTGTACAAAATCAACAGTTCCTAACTTTTAGGGATCATCAGTGTAGGTACTGTATATAAAATAATACAATTATTTTTTTTGTATTTTTTGTAGATGCTTAGGCTTAACTTTTAAACAACAGATTAGGAATAATTTCCAATAAGTTTTTTCATTTGAACAGCATGCACATGTCCCAGTGAAACTGGCATTATCTATGGTACCTTAAGGAAAGGAGTATGGATATATTGACATTTCTAATATTGTGTTGAAGTCCTTTGGCAAGATGGATTTTCCTGTGAGTTAATCCTTTACCTCACCTAGTTCAAGGGATATTTCTAGATTTCGTTATGTTTGGATCTCACAGCTGGCAACATCTGTGGATCCTCTGTGTCTCTTAACAGAGGCTCAAACATCTCAGTATGGGGGCACTAATGAATGTGAATCGTCACCTTTGGAATAGACAGTGAAAATGAAAGTGGCTCTTTAAAAATGGAAATAATGTCAGACTTGCCTAACCTCTGTCCTGAATGGAACAGAAGAAAGCAGATCTGTCCTGACTTCTCTAGCTACTCCCCCTCCAACTCCCCCCTCCATCCTTTGCTCCTGATCTGTTTGAAGCTGCTTTTGGACCAAAGCCTTCCTTAACTCAGAGTGAATGTCTGCCATTCTCTGTGATACCAAAGGTAAAACCAAACAACTGCTGCATCGTTGTTCTTTCCTCCCAGCATGCTCACTTCACCCTCTTTTTTAGCTCATTGGCTGCTGCTAAGATTTCTGGGTTACATTTATTCTGAATGCACTAATTCAGCCTTTGAATGAACCATGTAACTGGATAGTGTTTCTTATTGATGTCAGCAGAATGAGAATCAAATGGTTACCTACATCATGGCAAACTGCAGAGCCAAGCCACAAGAGGAATATATAAAACAATTATGCTATTTTGCACTGCATTCCAGTACTATTTATATGAGGATGCTTAGGGGTTGTGCTCTAAATCACAGAGAAACGTTGAAAAAGTTTTGCAAGTTTTTGAATCTGGTAGGGGTTTTTTCAGGTGGGGAAAGATTTTGATGCAGAGAGAAGAATCATAGCAACAGTTAAAGTTCTATTCTTGGATATGTTCAATAGGGATGTGCACAAACTAGGAAAATGTAGTGCAATTCATAGTTTATGGAGTGCCTGATTTGTGAACCAACTGTCATGAACTTTTAGCCACCAAATGAACTGGTTTAGTTTGAGAGGTTTGTGATTCAGTAGAACAGCCCCCTGGTGTGCTAGAAACACCAAACTCACAAGGGATCTCTGGCTGACTCTCCTCTACCTGCCCTCCAAGTTTGGCAAGAATTGGATTTACAAGGTTTGACAACCCCCCCCCCCCAATTGCCCCCAGGAAAGTGCCTTCTGGGGAAATGACAGGTGCAGGTTCAGGAGCATATAGAATGGACCCTGTGCAGTCTAGATACACCAGACTCACAGGGGACCTCCTGCTGACTCTCCTCAACCTGCCCTTCAAGTTTAGTGAGGATTGGATTTATGAGGTCTGAGTTACAGCCCCCCAAAGAAGGTGCACCAAGGAAATTGCTTTATGGTGAAATGATAAGCACAGGTTCAGGAGTTTATAGAACAGATCCCTGTGTAAGCTAGAGTAATTAGACTTGCAGGGGATCTCCTGCTGACTATCCTTTACCTGCCCTCCAAGTTCCACACCCTTATTGCTTTGATTGAGTGGAGACTGTCTGGAAATGTATCAATTCACAAACCACCACAAACAGCTTGAAAGTTCATGATAAGTTCATGCTGGTTGACCTGCTACAAACCTTAGTTCACAAACCATGAACGGGCCACAATCCATCATGAACTTTTGTTTATGAGCCATTTTATGCCCATCCCTAATGTTCAACATTAAGTTTTTTAAAAGAGCATGGCTATTTTTATATACTATAATAACTAAAAATGTCCTGAAAATTGATAGTATTCAGAAATCTTTGGATGTGGCTCTTATTCTGATGCCTAGTTTCCTGGCTAAGAATTCACAGATGATAAGTGGGAGAAGGAGAGAATTGCTATTTATTTATTTATATTTGTACCCTGCCCTCCCTGCCACGGCAGGCTCAGGGCGGCTAACATCATAAAAACACAATACAATAAATATAAAGTATCTAAAACAATTCATTAAAACCTACTTACATCATATAAAGTGCTAGCGACTAACTTACAGAATTAAATATGATAACTTATGGTATTAAAGATAGTTTCTGTATAGACATTCAGCTTGATGGTCATTCTCAGTTTCGGCCAGCGAGCACAGTAATAGACCAGGTGCCGGGTTTTCATTATCAATAAGTAGATAAAGTTGGTATTCAAATATGTTAATATTGACCATGATGGAAGTGGTGGTGATGGTGATGTGGTTGTTGTTGTTGTTCAGTCGCACAGTCGAATGTTACTTTTCGCGACCCCATGGACCAGATCACGCCAGGCCTTGCTGTCTTCCGCCGTCCTCTGAAGTTTGCTCAATTTCATGTTTGTTGCATCTATGACACTGTCTAACCATCTCATCCTTTGCCATCCCTGTCTTCTTTGACCTTCAATCTTTCCCAGCATCAGGGTCTTCTCCAGTGAGTGCTCCCTTCTCATTTGGTGGGCAAAGTATTTGAGCTTCAGTTTCATTATCTGGCCTTCCAGGGAACAGTCAGGGTTGATTTCTTTTAGGATTGACTGATTTGATCTTCTTACAGTCCAAGGGACTCTCAAGAGTCTTCTCCAGGACCATAGCTCAGAAGAATCTATTCTTCGGCGCTTGGCCTGCTTTATAGTCCAACTCTCGCAGCCATACATGACTATTGGGAATACCATTGCTTTGACCATGCGGACTTTTGTTGGCAGGGTGATGTCTCTACTTTTTATCATGCTGTTTAGGTTCGTCATCGCTTTCCTCCCAAGGAGCAGGCGTCTTTTATTTCATGGCTGCTGTCACAGTCTGCGGTGATCGGGGATACCAGGAACGTGAAGTTTGTCACTACTTCCACAACTTCCCCTTCTATTTGCCAAGGAGTGATGGGGCCGGATGCCATGATCTTTGTTTTTTTTGATGTTGAGCTTCAAGCCCACCTCTGCACTCTCCTCTTTTACCCTGAGCAAGAGGCTCTTTAGGTCCCCTTCACTTTCTGCCATTAGAGTGGTATTGTCTGCATATCTGAGGTTGTTGATCTTTTCCCCAGCAATCTTAATTCCCACTTGTGATTCATCCAGGCCAGCATTTTGCATGATGTACTCTGCATATATATTAAATAAGCAAGGTGACAATATACATCCTTGTCATACTCCTTTTCCTATGTGAAACCAATCAGTTGTTCCATATCCGGTTCTATCTGTTGCTTCTTGACCCTTATACAGGTTTCTCAAGAGACATGTGAGGTGGTCTGGTACTCCCATCTCTTTAAGGACCTGCCATAGTTTGTTGTGATCCACACAGTCAAAGGCTTTAGCATAGTCAATGAAGCAGAAGTAGATGTTTTTCTGGTACTCTCTTGCTTTCTCCATAATCCAGCGAATGTTGGCAATTTGATCTCTAGTTCCTCTACCTCTTCGAAACCCAGCTTGTACTTCTGGCAGTTCTCTATCCACGTACTGTTGAAGCCTAGCTTGTAGGATCTTGAGCATGACCTTGCTAGCGTGTGATATGAGTGCAATTGTGTGATAGTTTGAACATTCCTTGGCATTGCCCTTCTTTGGGATTGGAATGTATACTGTGTGATGTGGTGGCGGCTACTTATTAAAAGCCTGGTGGAAGAGCTCCATCTTGCAGACCCTGTGGAACTGTAAAAGGTCCCGCAGGGCCCTGATCTCCTTTGGGAGCTTCTTCCACCAGTATGGAGCCACCACCGAGATGCAGATGTGTAACTGACAGGAGCATTTTCTAATTCGTCAGAAAGCAGAGTTATGCCAATGTTGCTACTTAAGAGAATTATGTCTCTTGCTAAATTGCTTCTCCAGTAACAATTATGGTCCAATGTTCTTTTTTTTGGAGGGGGGGTCTGTATAAGCTCTTGCTCATTCTTGCTCAGTGCATTCTGTTCTCTGATGGCATGTCTGCTAAGCATGGGGTAGTTGTCTGCATTTCATATTATATGCCTTCCCTTACACTAAGCAGTGTTGCCACTGGGGTAGGTGTACACACAGAGGCTGTTTTGTTTGCATTTCTTTGACCACAGTCAGTACTGCTAGCCTAATCCCTCCCTACAGATGCCTAGTGGCCATCTTTTCCCAGCGATGTGTCTGGATTTGTAAAAATATTGACAGAAACTATGGCAAGGCAGCTGGTGCAGTTTCTTGCAGTTCAGGGAAAACAAACAGGGTCACAAAATTTGGGGGAACTGTACATAATTTATCATTTCCCCCTTAAAATTAATATATCATGGTAGACAGACAACTTTCATTGTGGCTCAGCAAGTTGTCCCCACACCCACACCCAATCCCATTCCTTGCACATCAAGCACATTCCTGCAATTTGCTGTTGTGCTGTGTATACCTATTGATCACTCTATCTGCTTTTCTTGGGCTGCCAAAGACAGATCTCACCTGGACACAGGGAGTACTCTATCTTTCTGTGTTACACCTGTGAGGATGCTAGTCACAGCTACTTGTGAAACATCAGGTCCTACAATGCCAAGACCACGGCCATACAACCCGGAAGATCAACAGCAGCTAACAGATCTCATTGTCTCTTCTGCAATATACTTGCTGCCTTGAATTGTCTTACCAAATGCATCTTTCTGTCTGCTCTGCTATAATCTGAATTCCCTCCGAAGTTGCTATTGACTCCTGGTGATTACTCTTCTTTTCCCCTCTCACAGAAGCCAAAGTGGGTTTGAAAAGCACTGTAATTTAAAGTTTAGAAAACTTCAGTTGAGAAATGGACTAATTTATGGTTTTATATCTGCTTACACATGCAACACATGGACTGTGCACACACCTGTATACCGTAGGCCTAGAGGAAGCTGTTTGCATCACCTACTGTGAGAGATTTCACATAGGGAACATTTGCCTGCATTTCATGTTAATGTAGTTTGCACACATTCAGCTCAAAGCCTTATGGGAAGAAGAAGCACTTGTTTGCCATTGTGGGCAGAGGCAACAACCAAGAAGAACAAATTCCCCCATTGCTGAGAAGACTAGATGTCATGCAGAACATGGACCTGATCTGCATCTGAATTGCCCATTTCCTGTTGATGGTGCCTTGTCTGCCTGGTAAAGCCAAGATCCATCTACACATCAAGGAAGGCACAGGAAGCCGAGACATCACACCTGGCCAGATGGTGTTCCATGAGATAGAGTGTAGAGTTTCAAATATTGCCCAACCCATAGAATACCTGCCCCTTTCTACATGCACCAATGAGGGAGGTCATGGTATGGACTTGTAAGTAGGTGGGATTACAGTTTGGCAAGGTGCCAACCACCTGAAGATTCAACTATAAAAGTAAAGACCAAACGGTAGGTCTTTGCTAGCCACATCCCTTCTCAACGACCTCTGTCTTCTTTCCCTATCTTGCATTGCATCAGACAAGACTTCAGGAACAGGCAAGTATAAACCGATACCTACCTACCTCCAAGTAAATGAGAAACTCTCTTCATATCTTTCTGTAACTCTAAAGGAACCTGATTGCATGTGAATGTGAGACTGATTTTGTGTGTATGTGATTTCGATTTTGCTCAGTAAAAAGACAATTTGTTTTGGAAAAACACCAGTCTCGTCTCCATCACTGGTACTCTCTGGGGCTGGCAGAACCTCCGTAAACTTTGGCAAGGACTCACGTTAAATTTAGTTAGCCAACTGCTGTAAATAAAGCGATTGGCATAACACTTCGAAGTAGTTTACCTTGTTTTGGGGATGGCTAATCAGTGAATACCAATACATTATTCTATTTGTAAGATATTTTCTGCTGGATAGTTTTGTGAGAAAGAAATATTGAGAAAGGTATAGTTTATTTAACAAGTGATTTTATTTATTAAGGATTTCATACAGTGAGTAATGCATTTGATTTTATGTTTTGCTATGTAGCAAAATATCCCCTATGTACTATTTACTCCATTAATTTGGCATATTTACTTTCGGGGCAGTTTTTACATATTCCATTATATTCTTGATAACAGTTATGCTGTCAGAATTCTTCTCTAATTCAGGCAAAATCACTCCATAATCTGTCAGAAAAAAGTAAAATTGTCATCAATTAACTATATTTTAATTAACAGAATTCAAAGCAATATATTGAAGGACTGCAAGGGCTTTCAGGAATCCAATACCCACTTGAATTGCCAAAGAAGCTTAACTCATCTTATTAAGTATGGTTTGTAGTACTATTATACATTTCTAATATTCACCACAGCTGTACATCATAGGGTAAAAAGTGTTTAGCCAATGTTTTTGGGCACAGAAACAGTCCAGCCACCACTACAAACTAAACTTGTGCTGAGGAGCAATTCTAACCATGGTTTACATAGTAACACTGCAAGTTGATTTTGGAGAAATAGGCTGTATTGTCATTTTCTCATGTGCCAAATTATTTCACCAAGAATTTGTCAGATGAGAAATTAGTTACAATTGAGAAATTTGTTACAAATATTAAACGAAACAAGTCTGGGCTAAAATGGAACAATGAGTACTTCATCTGGATTTTTGGGGAAAGGATTGTGTCTACAACAGAAAACTAATAGTGCATTAGATAGTAATGTAATGGTATTAACATTATAGAGTTGTAGGTAATGTTTATTTACCAAGTATTTGATTCTATAAAAGGAAGTGAATGTTTGCAGTTCACAAATATTGTATCCTTAAAGTACAGCTGCTAAATACAATGCACACCATTGAGCAACTTATTGCAATAACTATGCTGAGATGGATATTTTAGGGGTTGATGCACCCAAATGGCCAGTAGGCCACTTCAAGTGGATCACTGCTGAGCAACTATTGCAGAGGCACAATTTGGGACTTTTTTGCATGCCTTTGCACACCTTTCCTGCAGGTGATTTGAAATGTTGGTAGCATGAAAAAAAATCTCTTGATCCATATTGCAAATCTGCTGCATATCCACCAGCTGCTGCATGAAGGCTATAGCCATTGGGAGCTACTTATTTTATTTATTTATTTAACAGATTTGTTAAACTACCTTTCTACCTTGCAGAATTCCAGGTGGCTTACAACGTAAATAACACAATTATTAAAAACCCACATAAAATACCACAATCTTAAAATCTCCAGTTAGGATTGCTGATGAATAATAACTAAAGTAAACAAATGCAGTCTTAAATAAAACTGTCTTCAACTGCATTCTGAAGATCAAAAGTGTGGGGACCAGGTACAACTCCATGGGGAAGTGAAACCGACTGGTAAAATGGCTGCAATCCATTTAAACCTAACAAGTTAGCTGTGGACCTGTGCTGCTCAGCTGTTACATTTAAATGGCCCCAAACAGCTGAACTGAAATGGACAAAAGTCTGAATGTTTGGGGCTCCGAACCAGCCCAAGTTCATGCTGAATTATGGCTCATGAGCTGGTTCATGCCCATCCTTATAAAGCAGCACTCCCACACTGTGAACCTGGCTTTTCAAGGGCGGTATAACCTCATTTAAGACAGGAGAGATCTCAAGTCCCTGGTCTGTCTGTGTAATGCAAAGAACCCCTGTCTTGTCAGGATTAAGTTTTAGCTTGTTCATCCTCATTCAGCTCATTGATGACTACAAGCTCCAGTTCAGAACATCAATAGCATGCTTGGAATTAGGTGGAAAATAAAGGCAGAGTTGGTAGCACTGCAGCCAAACCTCCTGATGTCCTCTCCCAGTGGTTTCATAATGATATTAAATAACATAGATGGAACCCTCTGGTTATAGCCTTTATTATGGCTATGGAGGGGGGCACCAACCCCAAGCTTTTCTTTATTTCAGTTATTGCTGAATTCTTGCCCCCCCCACCCTGGTGAGTGGCTTTTCTGTAGCACTTTTTCAGTACCTTGAAAAAATTTCTCTGTTAGAAGGTAAGATTGTCTGGCTGGAGACATGCACACAACCAAGAAAAATGTTCAGCTCTCTGAGAGTTTTATCATTGCATCTACAAGAACATTAAATCAATTGCTACTTAAATCCAACTTGAATAAGAAGGATTTCAAAATATTTGAGAGAGCTTTCTTTTACATTTGCTGTTTTGATTCTTATAACCACAGATTTCATAGCATGATATATTAAATTATATCAAAAATTAAATCCTGAATCATATGAATGGCACTGATATTTTCTGGTGATTTACATATTCAAGGAAAATAAATATTAATACTTAAATTAAGCTGTTTGTTCTAAAAACATCTAACACTATGCTAAATATTAAAATTTTAGCATCTTAAGTCCACAGGATAAGTTATTGGACAAAAATTATATGAAGATGTGTTGGTGGTTGCTTGGTTTAGCCCATTCTTGTGTCTCCATTGGAAGCTATGATACGGGTCTTCCATAACATTTATTTATATGAGTAGTGTCTTTAGGTATCTATATTGGAATTTTACTGTTACAGCAGGAACAATCTGTATTCTTTTACCAGCTTTGTGACTTAAAAAAATCTTGAATTTCAGTATTTTCTGTTTACATACTGTTGTAACATAAAAATACAGATGTTACAAAAATACTAAATTTGGTATCAAATATTATTGGTATGAAGATCTGTTATAAATTGATGAACACTTTTACTTACACTGTACTGCTGAGCTGTTTGATTAACAAGACCCTGCCCTGGATATAAGCCTATCAGTCAGGGAAAAAAAAAAAGATTAGTTTCTAATATATTCAATTTACAGTGCCCTAGCCACATTTCTGCAAGGAAACTATAAGCATCATAATTAATTTAAAACTGATTATAATACACAGCCCAATTGAATATGGACACTAAAGGTTTGATTTGTGTTATGACTGTTACAAGTCATGTGAATCTAGGCATCACTGCATTTTCAAAGCAGTACAGTAAAATTGGATATGAAAGCACAATACACACACACACACACTTTAATTATACTGCTCATTTAACTTATCAGCTTTGAGTAATGCCACACTAGATGCAACAAAAATAAGTAATTTAAACAGCCAACCAGTTACTGAAGTCCATGCTTGCCAAAAACTTCTTAAATGTATCTGATGTTAGCAACTCCATATTATCACATATCCCTAATACTGCAAAAGGTATTTTTCCACTAGACAAGATTCCAAAATTTCTATCTGTTCAGAAGCACAATCACAAAGTCTATCAGAGTATGCAATCTTTTGCATTCCACCTTGCATTACTTGGGAAGGAACAGAGTTTTTCTTGCGAGCATAAATTTAGGAACAGTTAAAAAATCTAAATATGGTAAGGGCATCTTTTGGTAAACAATCCTAAATATAGAGGGGAGCATAACCTATGGTCTCTCTTCATGATGCTAATAAAGTTCAAGATATTCAGATGTTTATTCACCACTAGGGATGGGCATGAACTGCATTTTTGTGGTTTGTTTTGGTTCATGGTTCATGGGCAAACCATGAACCAAACCACGAACCAATACGGACCAGGAAGTTGGTTCCCAAACAGGACTGATTCGTATTGGTTCATGACTCCCTCCTTTCTGCTCCCCAACACTTTTGGCAGGGAGCAGAAAGCAGGAGTTTCCCTGTGAAAAATGGTGGGGAGCAGAAAACAGGCATTTAAATGGCTCTGAGCCATTTAAACCCCTGCTTTCTGCTCTTCATGAACCTCCATGAACTGCCCTAAATTTTATGGAAGTTTGTGGCAGCTCTTCACTTCGCGAACTTCAGTTCACAATCATGAACAGCCAAAATGTGCCACAAACAGCAGTTCATGCCCACCACAGAGTCACCACAGAGTGTGCTGCTGATGTTCCCCATTAATTTCCTTCCTGAGGTAACATAGGAGTCTGATTTTAATAAATAGGGACACCATTAGCTCCTGTGGCAAATAAAATTTTCAGCCAAATCCTGAAACTCCTTGTCCATGCCTGTGCTTCCAGAGATCGTAAAAAGACATTAGCCACGCAGCTTGGCATCCCTGTGATCTTCCACAAAAATAATGATAAAAGGGAATCTAGTGACTCTCTGCGGGCCTCAGTCCCTACTGGAGCACCATAGAGAAGCTGACCACCTGCATTTGCATGTATCCTGAATGAGCTCAAGGGCAAAATACACTTCCCCCCCCCTGAATCAGTTTCATGTGGGCTGAGTGGATTTGATAAGTTGAATCCCATGATCCATAAATGCAAGGTTAATGGATTTTCCCCACCTTTTCCTTCCTCAAGAAGTCCTTTCTGATCTGGGAAAGTTTACTACAGGGGTAGTGGGGCCTATGTGGACTTATAGACCTGTAGGCTGAAGGCTGCACTGGGGAGGGGAAAGGGGCAAAATGCCCCCTTCTTCCACTTCATCAGCATGTTTCACTGACAGATTGTAGGATCCAATCTGGTGTGTGGATTTTGTGGAATGTTTTTGACATTCTGGAATAAGGAATTACTGTTCAGTTTGGTACAGGTGCAAACTTAATTGTACTGTGTGTCTATAATATAAAGATGGATTTGATTACCAAAGTTGAACTCATTAATTATCATCTATTACTATTGTTATTTGTAGAATCAACTGACCTGTAACACAATCACTGTCTTCCAAAAGCCAGGAATGGAACAAAGCCATGTCGTTGTATGCGAACTCATGATTTGGCATGTGACCTTCATTTTGTTTTTCTCCATCATTGCTTCCACAAAGCCCACAGGTTTTACCTCTCATCCATGAAGAAACTGTAACCTGCATGGACAATGGAACTTTGCTGTAGAGGCTTGCTTACTCAAAAAGCTTGGAGAAAGAAATAACCAGGGAATGGAAGCATGAAGGTAGGCTGAACAACTTACCCATAGCGTTTCACAATCATATGTCACATTCTCTAGGCCATGTTGTGGAGCCTTGATGAAAACAATACTCTCATTTCTGTAGATTTTGATTTCTGCTGGGGAGAGACGGGACAGCTTAAAAAGGATTGCCTGTTTCTGAAACAGCAATAATTCCCAGTAACGAAATCCATCTTTCATTTACTTATAGATATTTTCTGTTTGTTTATGGTTCTTCTCTACAGAAAGTGAAGGACAAGATCTCCCCCCCCCCGTAAGACTTATGTTCTGTAATTCAGCAGCAATGTACAAGTATGTCCAACCTGTAGGCTGGATAATTAGGCTAAATCAGGAGTCGCAATTTAATTGATCATCAATCAATGAATATTTCATTCTCAAATTTACTTTTTATGTCCTCGTGATAGTATGGTCCAGTGCATAAAGATTTTTATTAACTTAATTAACCTTCTGATTTTAGAAGTGATTAATCATTTTGAGAAAACAGAATGGTACAGATAGAGTACATAGAATTAAACTCAATTCAGGTGAATGGCAACGTATTACTTTAGAGAAAAGGTGTCACATAAGATGCCGTACCTTTTTTGTCCTCATACTCATTTTTTTCTATGGGTTCTCCATTATATGATACAAGGAGGGAGGAACTTGAGACAGGTGAGATTGTGATATTTCTTTAAAAAAAAGATGTTCCCTTTGTTAGAATATGAAATCTCATACTACAGAAAAATATTAAGCATTTCTCTTCTGTTTTTCCAGTTACAAATTTACTACAAAATGACAGCAATACTCTCTGAAAGTGATCCCCAGTGTGGTTCATGTGGACACCCTGATGCCTAACAGAGTATTTCCTGGTGCCTACTTTCTTTCCCCCCAAAGCATCTATTTCCCAAAGGAAACAGCCAGTCTGGCTTTCCTCCATCTCATTCAAGGAGAAGGTTCTTCAGAAGATGGCACTGCTCTGCACATCTAGTTCCCAATGCAGCATGGTGATCCACGTGGACAAGCCTGCTGCTGCATGTGGCTGTCCTTACACTGTGTCTGTACAAAGCACCTATCTGGAAACATCTGCCTCCATCATAGAAGAACACTTAGCTTCAAACCTCCCAGCATCCTGTGATTGCCACCCCTATGACAGCCATTTTGTGGTGGCACCCAGTGCCATTTCTCAAAATTCTGAAAATGCCCATAGACTCAACAAAGTTGAGGACTTCTGCTCTAAAGTGTACCTCTCTTTTTTGCTACTGCTTTGGCATGACAGTAGTAGGAAGAAGTTCTTTCCACCTCTTACAGCACTAACAGCGTGACATGGAATAGCCATCTCATAGAGATGCTAGATAGCCGTATCGCCCTTTACAACCCGGATCCTAGGACTGGAGCAAAGCCAATGTTCAACTGATCTGTGGAGTTATGCTGCTATGGAACCACCATTAAAATGGCAGAAAATAAAAGAAGCATATAGCACATAGGCCATAGTACTAGCCAAGTGTGAGAGCAAATTTATAATTATTTTTAACAAAAGTCTCATCATCATTTTATCTTCATGGCACACATGTTAATCATCTTATTTTCATTACTGCTGCCTCGGTGTTACCTGTACTTCATTCCCTGTCTGTGTGCATCTGAAACTAAAGTCTTCTTTCTTCATATGATTATAACTGCCGTTTCAGTATCAGTAGCAGATAGCCATAGTAGAGCTTGAAGATCCTAACCTACCCATTTTCGGGTGGAAACTGATATTTCATTTATTTGTTACTTCCGTATCTTTCTTTTCACTTTTGTTGTTCAGTCGCACAGTCGAGTCCGACTCTTCGTGACCCCATGGACCAGATCATGCCAGGCCTTCCTGTCTTCCACCGTCCTCTGAATTTTGCTCAATTTCATGTTTGTTGCATCGATGACACTGTCTAACCATCTCATCCTTTGCCATCCCGTCTTCTTTGACCTTCAATCTTTCCCAGCATCAGGGTCTTCTCCCGTGAGTGCTCCCTTCTAATTTGGTGGCCAAAGTATTTGAGCTTCAGTTTCATTATCTGGCCTTCCAGGGAACAGTCAGGGTTGATTTCTTTTGGGATTGCCTGATTTGATCTTCTTGCAGTCCAAGGGACTCTCAAGAGTCTTCTCCAGCACCATAGTTCAAAAGAATCTATTCTTCGGTACTCGGCCTTCCTTATAGTCCAACTCTCGCAGCCATACATGACTACCGGGAATACCATTGCCTTGACCATGTGGACTTTAGTTGGCAGGGTGATGTCTCTACTTTTTATCATGCTGTTTAGGTTCGCCATCGCTTTCCTCCCAAGGAGCAGGTGTCTTTTAATTTCATGGCTGCTGTCACAGTCTGCAGTGATCTGGGATCCCAGGAGCGTGAAGTCTGTCACTACTTCCACAACTTCCCCTTCCATTTGCCAAGGAGTGATGGGGCCGGATGCCATGATCTTTGTTTTTTTGATGTTGAGCTTCTAGCCCACTTTTGTGCTCTCTGCTTTCACTCTGAGCAAGAGGCTCTTTAGGTCCTCTTCACTTTCTGCCGTTAGAGTGGTATCGTCTGCATATCTGAGGTTGTTGATCTTTTTCCCAGCAATCTTTTCACTAGAGGACTTCAAAGTGTTATAATCTCACAACATCTGTGTATTACATTAGCCTTAGGCATAACCACATCCTGAATGACTAAATCTACATCTGAATCTGAAATTTCCACCCCAAATCCAATGTTCTAGTAACTGTGTTGTTTCAGCTCTGTTCAATAAGAGCTTGGTGTTGCCGATGTTTCAGGAGTAATGTGTATGAGATCTCAGTCCTCATCATGCAGAGCAGTAGAGATGGGAAATCAGAAGCTGTGCATTCCTAAACAGAGTTATACCCTCTGGTCCCATTGACTTCAATGGGTTTAAAAGGGTGTAATTCTGTTTAGGAGTGCACTGTGGGTATCTGAGTTTTCAGAAAACTGTAAATGTTCAAGGTCTAAACAAGCTCTTAAGAATGAGATTTGCTCATAGAACAGGAAAACAAGCTCTTAAGAAAGAGGCTTGTTTATAGAAAGGAGGGGGATTGTTATTTTAAATGCCTGTAGAATTTATGGAAATAACTGTAAATTCTTTATATCTAATAAAACTTACACTGAAGGAAGATGAATATAAACTTCTCTTGGAAGATCCAGGTTGGTCTTTCTTGTCATGATAGAGAATAGTGGCTTTTCATTGCATTCTTGGGCTATTAAGGTTCTGCAGTTTTCATTAAAAGAGCCATTGAATCTCATGTTGTCAAAAGTTCTGATTCTTGTTTCTTCCACTTGACATACAGCTAGGAAGACAGCAAATGTGAGTGCCAGCAGCAACAGTGCTCATATAATCACAAGATAGTAGACATATGAAGGTTATGAAGAACCCACTCCACCATTACTTAGGTTCAATCCCTTAATGTTTGGATGTGTTATTTATAAACAAATTTGCTTGAATGCTGGGTTAGAAGAGAAATCTATGGGCAAAAATAGATCTTTGTTTTATCATTAAAAGCTAAACTTTAATCCTACAGGGTCCCAATCAAGATCAGGGCCATATGAAAAGGGGTTCAATCCTGGTGGGCATTTTTTCCTTCCAAGGCCAATAGCACTGGTGAAGCCATGCATGGATCAAAGAATTAAAATCCAAATGAAGTCTGTGCATGGCTGAAATTTAGTGGTAAAAATGATGGAGAGATCTGGATCTCTCAACATCTCTTCCTTTTTTATCCTCAAAGTCAGTGTCAACCCCATGATTTATTTAACAGCACTAAGCCACAGCTGGGACTTACACTGTGTCACCTTTGTGGGCTCCACCCTCCCCCATGCCCCTGGGCTCATAAGTAAACACCTGATTCCCAGCAGAGCTATATGTGGATATAAACTAGTAAGATGACAACTCCAAGTAGTGGCAGCAGGAGGAGAAGGAAGTAATTTTGGAATGTCAACAATGGAATTTGTGCATGCATGAAAGGGGATCTCACTTCTATAGCAGAAATATTTATTTCTTCTACCTAGAAAAAGTATTTATTCCTTTGAACTTTTATGATCTTTAATGTTGCCTTGATGGAGTGAAGTATAATTATTTTTAAGCAGGGCTTTAAAATACATTTTTATTTTAAACCACTTATATTTAATTTTTACTCTAATACCCTTACCACACATATAACAAAATAGATAAAGGAATAAACAATGAAATAAATGTATAAAGGGATAGTTTTCTGTTAAAGGGGGTGTTTTAAAAATGTAATATTTTAAAGTTAAAAATTATTCTCTATTTTCTTGGTTTTTAATCCTGTGAGAATGCAAAAGTGCCAAAAACATACAGGGATTCTACCACAGTCAGTAAGAACGAACAAGTTTGGTTGGGGTTTTTTTGTTTTTTGTTTTTAAGATTAAATGTTTGTCCACAAAAACATTTGCTCCCCTAAAAGGATTTTTTCAGATATTTTCTGAATATTCTGCAGGTGTGTCATATCAGCACAAAAGTGAGTAAAAGAAAATATTGTTTATTCAATTGATGATTCCTTTCTTTAAAAAGAATCCTCCTGAAAATCCATGAATTCCAGAAAAAAATGAATGAATTATGGATTTTGGCTCTATCAATGTCATTTTGATAAAAAGTTCTGATGATGTAGAACCTAAAATCCAGAGAGAGACTTGGCAAGAGAAGAAGGATCCTGATTAGCATAATTAAAGCTTGAAATTCTACATTTAGGAGGGTGGCTCCTTTGTAATCTCAGGATACACAGTGCTAATAAATCCTGATTGACCTGGGATAAAAGCAGGGTTTGGTTGTTGTTTTTTTACCTTCATCTTCTTTGAGTATCCGCAAAGCTAATTCTTCAAAAAAATTGAAGGCAGTCACTTCTTTACTTGGATAATGTTGAGATGGTAAAACAACTGAAGTCCATGGAACATTAAGATCTTCCTTATATAAGGTTTTCTGGACAGCAAATATGGAAACTATTACAATCTCTTTGGCTAAAGACACCTTGTTTAAAATGTATCACATAAACTAAATGATATACATTTCCTCCCAAATGTCCTCATCTCATAGTTTGAGCCACTGAACGATAAGTGAATTTCAATTTAAATACAAGAGAAGTCCTGAAAAATACATTTATTTCACAGCCTTTAGCATCGATCAATTAATATGGTGAAGCGAAAGAAGCTTTCGTACTAGAAAGTACTCCACATATTATAGAATAATCACAGCCGAGTTGGAGGGAGGTGTCTGAAAGCTCTCAAGGAGGTGACCGGGCATTATCCTGGCATATCTCAGAGTTACACAGCTGTATCCTGAAGTTATGCAGATACAGTCCAAAAGGCAAAAGGCAGTGGAAGTGGCACAGAAAGGGGCTGGGCTGAGTAGTGGTTGCAGAGGTTAGTTGGCTCCTTAAGCCATTCCAGCTGTGGAATGCCTTTCCCCCCAACTGGCTGAAAATTATGCAGGCAAAAACTGGGCCCATACTTGCCCCCTGAAGCTTTGGCATGTGTGTAATGTCTGATGTGTGGGCTCCCTTCCCCAGTGGGCTATGTGGAGACTGTAAAAGACTTTGTTAGGAGAGCTGTCCTGCATTCCCCTCTTGGTGTTTGCTGCTTGGCAAATCAGGTACTGGTTGGAACTTTGGCACTCATCTGTAGGGCACTCTGGGGTATATTGGCTCTGTTGCTCCTGCCATTCATGCTATGCATCTCTGTTGGGGTTGCGCTGTTGCTGGGTCATTTTTCCCTGTCCTCTGGTGCTCTGCGTGGGGAGGTGGGCAGACATGGCATTTAAAGGCTGTGGCCTCATCAGGGGGCATTGGTTGGCTGCACCTGTGTATGCCACTTACAGGGATGTCATTAGGCACTGTTCCCTGATTGGTGGTTGTTACTGGGTTGCTAGGAACTGTGGCACAGTCATCATGCAGTGTGAGCCCCACAAAGGGGTTCGTATTGTTTTCCCCCCTTGCTGAATGTTCATAGGAAAATAACCGGTGGTGCTCCTGTTAAACCAGCACCTGGCTGCTGCCACCAACAGAAGTCCTCAGGATCGGGCTACCCATGTTACAATGTGAACAGGAGGTGTTATGTGGAGCCCAGCCTCTATTGAAAACTCATTTCATTTCTCTTTCTCAATGCCAACCCCATGTTTCTGAAGAAATTCCCTGGAGCAATGGAAAAAGTATAAAAACAGATGGCTGCAACCGTCATATATGGATATAAGACAACTGCTGTCTATTGGTCTTGAATTTCAAAGGTCTAAAACAGGTCTCAAGTGTACCTCAGCCTGTTCTACTTTTGAAAGTCTGCCTCAGTTTTTGGAAACTATATAGTCTCTTTCTACGTAGAGATTTTTGAACATCATAGAAAGACTTTTCAGTTTCTAGTACTGGAGTCACCAAGTATAGTTAAAGATATATTTAAAATGAACCAAGCAAATCTTGTTCATATTTATCAGAAAGATCCATATCAGAAACCAGACAGCAGAAACCAATGAGATTTTTAAAAACTTTTAAACAAATGTCTGGGCTGAAATTTCTCCCCAGCTGCATTTTTTTGCAGAATGTATGCAGAAGTGGCTCTGTAACTTTTGCCTTTTAGTATATCCTATATGCTCACTGCCAGCCTGGACACTCTTCCCTCACAGAATAAACTATCAAAACGACTGTCTCTCCTGACAAAGACACTTCTCCTTCTTGGCTCCTGCGGGACTAACTTTTCCCTCAGTGGCTGTTGCTAGGAGCCAAGCTTGGTTCTGTCAGTAAAAAGGCAAAGGAAGGAAGCCCTTTCCAAGTCTTTGTGGGGAACTCATTGGGGTCAGTCCTGATTAGGGTTGCCAGCTCCAGGTTGGGAAATTAATGGATATTCTGTGGTGGAATTTGGGGAGGGGAGAGGCCTCAGCTGAATAGAATGCCATATAGCCCACCCTCCAAAGCAGTTATTTTCTCCAGGGGGGGAGAGATCTGTTGTCTGGAGCTCAGTTGTGATACTTGGTGATCTTCAGGCTCCACCTTGAGGTTGGCTACCCTTCAGAGCAGGGTCTTCCAGACCCAGGTTCTTGTTGTGGAAGTTGAGTGGGTGATTTTGGACCCGTCACAGACTTTCAGCCTAACCTACCTCACAGGGTTGTTGTGCATGTCAAAAGGGGGAGAGGAGAATGATATAACCTGCTTTGGTCTCCACTGTGGAGAAAGACTGTACTTTCCCCCCTGGGGAACCATTGCTGCCAATCTCCAGGTGAGTGCTGGAGATCACTCAGAATTAAAACTGCTCTCCAGATGGTAGAGATCGGGGCAGATAATGGTAGGGTGATGGTTGGCTGGGAAGGAGATAGGGTTGCCACCTCCAGGTTGGGAAATACCTGGAGATTTGAGGGATGGCGCCTGGAGAGGGTGGGGTTTGTGGAGGGGTGGGACCTCAGACTGGTACAATGTCATAGACTTCACCCTCCAAACCAGCCATTTCCTCCTGGATAACCATTGTTGCCAATCAACAGGTGAGAGCTCAAGATCACTCAGAATTACAACCGCCCTCCAGATGGCAGAGATCAGTTCACTTGAAGAAAATGGCTGCTTTGCAGGGTGGACTCTGAGTCATTATACTCTGCTGAGGTCGCTTGCCCTCCTGCTTGGGTCTCCACTGAGGAGGAGAAAGACTGTACTTTTTCTAGGTAAAGGCTCCAGGTGTGTGGAGGAGATGGAGAGCTGAAGTCAGAGAGGTAGATAACAGTATGTTGATGGTTGGCTAGGAAGGAGATAGGGTTGCTACCTCCAAGACAGGTACAATGCCATAGACTCTACCCTCCAAACCAGCCATTTCCTCCTGGGGAACCATTGTGCCAATCTCCAGGGGAGGGCTGGAGATCACTCAGAATTACAACTGCTCTTCAGATGACAGAGATCAGTTCCCCTGGAGAAAATGGTAAACTCTGTGTCATTATACCCTGCTGAGGTCACCACAGCAAATTGACACTGGGTGCCCAAGGCCAGGGCACTCGCCCAGAGCCTCTTTCTAGAGCTCATTGTATTTATTTCCACAACTGGCCTTATTCCTAGTTAGTCAATAATGTCCACAGAGTATAGCCACTTGCCATTTAAAGTTTTACTCTCTAGACAAGAAAGCCATGGGATATAAACAACCCCAGAAAAATCAACTGAATTGTGTGTTTGGAGTAGGGTCTTTTTTTTTTTTTTACCCCAGACAATGCCTGAGAACACCTTATTCAAGGGACTGTAAAATCAGACTTGGGGACTTTTTAGAAGGGAGGGTGGACTAGATTCCCAACAACATTCCTGAAAGTTTTTAAAAATGATAGACCTTCTCTTTCTTAAATTACAATACAAAATTAAAACAATAATTTTTCCAGTGCGCACCCCAGTGGTAGTGGTAGTTTTAGTTAATGAATACAAGCAGGAACGTTACATTCATCTCACTTTCCTTCACAGCCTCATTCAAAAAAATTTAAATCTATTTTGGCTTTAAAAGATGTGGAAGAATCATATTCTGTCTTACTAGTTCGACCCTTTTATAACTCCACCCTTAAGCAAAAAAAAAAAAAAGGTTCTCCCTGCCAATCATCAAAAATATGAAGAAAGTAAGGAATTTCGGCACTTGCTATAGATAGCATTAATAAGAACAAGTAAGGCAAAAGGCCAAAAAACAGGCCAGGCCAAAATGACAGAGGAAAAGATTTGGTTCATGCTGTGTCTCATGACCTTATCAAGACATATTCCAAATTGGGGAGGAAATTGTAGATATAGGACAGAGACTATATATGTACCTCAAGTCTTAGATCAGCAACTCACTCTTTGAAAGCCCTGGCTATATCTTTAACTGTATTTGGATGTTTACAGCTCAGTTTATCCTTCAAAGAACAAAGCCAAAGAGAGAATTTACATACCTCAGGCAATTTACAAATGACAAGAACTGATTGTGGAGATGATGCAGCCACTTCTACCACAAGCTCTGAGGGAGTATTCTTTCGACAGATGCTGTTAAACCCATACTGGGATGTTAAACTAGGAAGGAGTTCCCCAACCCTAGACGAAATAAAATATGATTTAGAAAGAATTTTTTTTCATTCAAAGAGTGCTATAATTAGGACATAGACAGATGAATGATTATTGTACATTGAGACTGATTCCATTAGCTCTTTTGGAAGCTTTTTTGACTTAATCTTCATTTGGATTGCTGGATTTCTTGCAAGGTGGCCTTTGGAAACTTCTATTTCAAGATTTTTATACCGACATTGGTTTTCCATGCTCAGACTGGCCTTTAAAAGCAAAGAAAAAGGAAAGAAAAAGGAAGTGTAATGATCTGTTTCTGCCATTTTGCTCAGCTTTGACAGTCATAAGCAATTCTCTGCATAAACCATACCCTCAATAAACATTGACTACATCTTATTTTAAGTTGCACTTTAAAAGAGCTTGTAAAACTTGTGAAAAATCATATAATTTGCATTTCACTAACAAATAAAAAGTGGAGGTGAATCAAATCCCTGGTTAACAACTATATATGGCTGGGGGGGGGGGCTATGTTTAGTTTCAAGAATCTAACCTGATCAACTGAATATTGCTAGCTCAGTTTAATCTTCTCCATTGCTTCCTATGGATACTCTTGCCCTCATAGTTAAAGGCAGTGAGCTTCTGGCTGAGTGTATAGATTCCTAGAATACAGCCTCACATGCTGCATTTCATAGAGAATCATTGGTGGGATTATCGTTTGTACATGGAAAAGTCAAAAGGCTGCATATTTATTATATTCACATTCCGCGGGGCCTGTAAGGCAGAGATGTTCTGCAAGGCCTTTGGCTGAGGATAGAAACAGCTTCCATCTTGGCTGGCCCCCTTCTCCTACTCCTCCTACTCTCTTTCCATCAGATTGTTTTATTCCTCCTCCCCATACCCACGAGGTACTGCAGTCCAGAACTGGGAAGAAATTGTAATTTCGCCACCTGATCTTTTTAGATTGCTGGATTAGCATTGTTTATGTATTTATTTTATGGTTTTAATGTTTTTACTATGCTGTATATCGCCCAGAGCCCTGCAGTAGCGGGGATTGGGCAATTCATAAGATGTAGTAGTAGTAGTAGTAGTAGTAGTAGTAGTAGTAGTAGTAGTAATTTGCAGTTGTTAAGGGGAAAGTATACCTATCCGGATTTTGTAGCAATTTGTAGATGAAAGTTGTAAATCCCAGATAGAAAATACTTAATTCTTCTCATAAGTCTGGAATAAAAAGTGGTGCAATTCCTCTTTTTCCCAATGCATCTGCACAGGAGTGCTTAGAACACTTCCACGACAAAGCTTTTAAGCTCCTAATTAATGTAAGTGAAATAAAAATGGTCTCAAAATTCTAATTCCCCGCCATGCTCAGGATAATAATCGGGTTTTATTGTTGTTATTAAAGCTGCTTCACAGTTTCAAATGTTGGAATTCTAATAAAAGGTTTCATGCTTTATTTTGTATGTGAGTCATGGTCACAAACAGAACTTGTCTGACTAATTGCAATCCTATGGAGAGTTACTCTCATCTAAGCCCACTCATTTCAATGGGCTTAGACTGGAGTAACTCTGCCTAGGACTGCACTGTAAAATAAATAGGAAAAAGATTAAGAAAAATGCTTCTCAGCTTCCTGAAAATGGCACATACTTTATGGTTCATTACAAAGCTTACACACCACATTTTATATTTTTATGGGATGGACTCCATAGTAAACTCCATATATCTTTACCTTGGCTTTATAAGGCCAAATATCAACGTACAGACATGCCATCTGCTTATTATCATTAAGGTCAGCCATAACCAGTTGCATATCGAGCTTGTTAGGTTCTTCTTTGATGTATACTTTCGCCTGATAGCCTTGTTTTTTGTTGTTACTCCTAACTGCCTCAGCCACAAAAGTGAGGCTAGGTGAGACTCTGTCTCCCAGGAAATTAGTCTGGAAAAGAAGTAAACAAACAAAGCATACTTTTAATACATATTGTGATCAGTTGCCTTAATGTAGGGAGTATCTCACAGGGAATAGTGTTAAAATGTACCTAGCGAGGCAGACACCTTTTGAAGTTGTTTCTAATCGCCCTCTGCTTTCCCAGGGCTGTATCCACACATCACTGCATATTATATTCTTGTTGCATTGGATTATTACATTCTTATTATTACACTAATCATTCACAACCAGATTTACCTGTGTGAACAAGCCAATCCAGCTGCATATTATTGCAATAGTGCAACAAGACTACAGTATGTGGTGATATGTGGATACCCAGGACTGCTTCAAAACCCTTAAATCAGCATCTGCTCATAGAATTAAGGGTGACAGATTGTTGTTGCAGCAAGTGGCTTGTACTCGAAGAAGAAAATATATCCTTGGTTTTCTTGGAACTCTATATATGAGAAAGCCAGATGGCAGAGTTTCCCGGGCATTTACTGGTACGAGTGCCTTGTTGCAACACAAAACAGAATCCTCCTTTATAATTTCAATCCTGATTGTGTTTATCAATCACGTTTCTAAAATGTCTGCACATTTAGGGAATGCGTAGACCAAATTCAAGGTTTTGATTATCACATACAAAGCCCTTCATGGCCTTGGTCCCTTGTTATCTGTGGCACCTCTACCTCTATGCTCTGCCATGACAGCTTGACTCATCACAGGAGGGCTTTCTGCAAGGACCACCATGCAAAGTGGCAAAATCAACAGCTTTCCATAATGTACATTCTCTATTGTGGCCCCACATTATGGAATGGCCTGCCTGGTAAGTTTAGGAGGGCTCCCACCTTCCCTGCTTTCCTCAAACTGTGCAAACCTGAATTATTCAGGAGAGCTTTTCTACACAGGTAAATAAGGCTGCACTGTAATGAAATGTTTCAGAAAGATGCTTTGGTAAAGAGATAAGGACTGTGGACTACACTACAGTGTACAGTACATACTGTGCATTGTTTTAAGTATGACCCTACTATGTTGTTTCAGCATCATTAAATGTGTCAAGTTAATGCTTAAGCTTTTTTTCAGCCCCGTTTTCAGATTTCTGCTTGTTTTCTTCAGACCTCTACCTTATTGCTTTGTCCCATCCTGTTGATTGTGTTTGACTTACACTGTGTAAGCCTTGTTGAGAAAGGCGGACTAGAAATAATGTAAATAAATAAATAAACAGAATACAGCAGCTATAAGACAATTGCTTGGATCCACTGGAAGATTTCTGTTAATGGAAGGGGGCAATTTTCTTAGACCTTCAGCTTCCTGCTCATGCTGTTCCTGGGGTGTCCCCTGCTGCTCAGAAACAATGGGGGGAAGGCAATTCGGACTGCAGTTGGAGGAAGGAGATCAGGAAATAATGTTCCAGTGATGAAAATCCCTTACACTCATGGAAATCTTTTGGTGGAGCCAAGTGAAAGTTACATTTGTGCAAGTATATACAGATCTAATGACATATGGATCATGTTCACACTGCAGCTATAGTCTCCTAGATGTTCACAGGACATAACTCGATGTAGAAAAGTGTACCTGGCTGCCTAAGTCCCCTCTCCCAGTAGGAGGACGCCTGCTATACATTTAACATACAGCATTCACACAGCCACTTCTCAAAGAGCCAAACAAGATATGATGTTTGTTTGATCATGTTTGTTTGATCATTTGACTGACCCATTCATATTTAAAGCTGAAGGAATAAGGACCCATTTTTAATATTAAAAGCAGTAAATGGATGGGGATAGCTTAACTCTCCCCTCCCCAAGAATGAGAATTCTTAGTCAGGCTCTCTTCCAATATCAGAGGTTGAATTGAAAAAGATGCCTTGGATATTAAAATTAGATTACCATCTTCTGCTTTGTCTATAAAGGGAACAGATATGGGAATAACAAACATGGCTGTTTCCATGTCCAGTTTGCACCAATGCTATGTGAGCAGGCATGGGATCAGCTTGCTTTACATGTGCAAGGACATAATTCATTGCAGATATTAGCTCCTTAAGATTTCAGACTGAAGACTACAAGAAGGTGACAGTGGCTGCCTCCACATATTGTTGAATATTGTAAAATCTAGTTACAGATGAGTGCTAGAGCAATAACAGACCAATATTCACTTGTGTATGGATGTAACCAAGTAAATAGACTTTCTGATGGCAGATACTTGGAAGAACAAGCTAAGGTTGTCCCCTGCCCCGCCAAGTTTAAATTGGACTCATTCTAACCATCTTCCATTTATATCCTGAAAACATGCAGCAAGATTGCAATTGACTCCTGGGTATTTAATGAAGCTTATCATTTTAAAGACCTTTTTTTTAAAAAAATAGAACACATAGTCAAAATTTGATTGTCATCATGTGGCGTGGCATGGCTTCAGAATGCAAACTGAAGATGGTTAGAGGACAAGGGATCCATGCCATTTTGTTTCTGAAGATATAACAAATGAAGTTATGAAAGTGAAAATGGATAATCACAGAAAAATGACATTTCAATTTATCCCTATAAATTAATGACAGGATTAGCATTAAGGGCTAAAGGGCTAAAGCACCCTAAGAAATTACACTTGTTAACACTAGGACTCCATTTTCCTTAAAAAAAAACTATATTAAAATGTAACCTCCTCTGATGAGCTGGAATCGCTGCTACTGCTGCTACTGCTGCTGCTTCTGCTTTCACTGCTACTGCAGCTGCTTTCACTGCTGCTTCTGCAGCTGCTTTCACTGCTGCTTCTGCAGCTGCTTTCACTGCTGCTGCAGCTGCTTTCACTGCTGCTCTTCCTGCTTTCTCTTTTGCCCCTGCTGCTTTCATGACTGCTGCTGTCACCATTATCATCCATACTGGAGGAGCTTGATTCAGAGGAAGATAATCTGCTTGTTTCCTCCTTAGCTGCACCCTAAAATTCAAAAGTTAAAGGAGTGGGAGATGAGATAGAGAAGACATTTGAAACAGGCGTTGACAAAATAGCAGATCCAATTGAATAGTTTTCTTTCTTTTTTTTAAGTTTATTTACTCATTTTCCAAAATACACATACATAGTAACAATTCTTAATACACCATATCCTTTGGAGAATCTTTACATATTTGTATCTATCCATCTATCTAATTTCTGCCATCTTTTTAAAAATAAACTTTCATCTTTTGCCAGTAATATCAAATTTAGTTTATCCATTTCTTTAATTTCCATGATTTTTGTAATCAACTCTTCTCTATCTGGAATTTTTTCTGATTTCCAGCATTTCGCTAGGAGAATTCTAGTGCTAATCATAATATACAGTATCACACATATATCATTATATTTAATCCTGTCTGGTAGGATATTTAGAAGGTATACTTCCGGATCTAGCTTTAGTTCTATTTCTAGTATTTCTACTATTAGTTTTTGTATCTCTTTCCAAAATGTAGCTACTTTCTCGCATCTCCACCAAATATGCAAATAGGACCCTATATTTTTCTTACATCTCCAACAGTTACCCGAGGCATTTTAATAACATTTTGCTTCTTTGTCAGGTGACCAATGCCACCTATAGAGCATTTTAAAGATATTTCTTTATACGATGTAGCTTTTAGTAGTTTTATTGATCTCCACATTTTAGTCCACTTTTCTAGGGTTATATCATGACCCAGATCTTTTATCCATACCTCATACTTGGTTTTATTATCTCCTCCTTTGTATCTTCCTTTAGAAGGAAGTTGTATATTTTTTGTATTAATTTATCTGCTGAAGAGAGCCAGATTGTGTCTAACTCTGACGTTGTTATATCAAAGTCTCTTGTTTTGTCCTTAGCAAATCTTGATTTTAATTGGTTCTTTTCCCAAATTGTTAAGTTAATGTTTAGGGTTTGTAAGATTTCAAAAGATTTTAATTCATTTTCTTTTGTTAGCAATGTTTCATAACTGACGATCTTACTTTCAGTTAATTAACTGGGCATTATGAACACCTCTAATGGGGAGACCCATCTCGGTATCTTATCATAGAATTTCTCTTTTATTTTTCTCCAGATTTTTATTAATATGATTGTGGAAATGTTGCTGTGTCCGTTCTTTGTCATACCATACATAGGCGTGCCAGCCCATGTATAAGTCATGACCTTCTAATTTTAGCAGTCTTCTATTTTCTAATGTCAGCCAGTCTCTTATCCACCCCATAGCCGCTGCAATGTAATAAAGTTGCCAATCCGGAACACCGAACCATCCTCTTTCTTTTTTATCTCGAAGTAGCTTCAGTTTAATCCTTGCTCTTTTTGCCTGCCAAATAAATTTTCTTACTAGTCGATCTAATTCTTCGGTAAATTTATTATTTTTTTAAATTGGTAAAGTTTGCGCTAGGTAAAGGAAACGTGGTAGGATGTTCATTTTTATCGTGGCAATTCTGCCCATAAACGAGATGTGTAGTTCTTGCCATTTCTGTAGATCCTTCTTAATATCTTCTAATAGCACTTTATAGTTATTATCATATAGATGTATGTTCTTGTCTGTGATCGTAATTCCTAAGTATTTTGCTTTATTTACAATCTCCATGTGCATAATTTGCTGAATCTTGTTTGTTTCTTTCTTACTGCAATTTTTGTTAAGATCTTTGTTTTCTTGATGTTAATTTTCAGTCCTGCTAGGGACCCTATTCTTGAATTTGCTTCATTAGATATGTAATAGATGTCATTGGTTCTTCCAGTATAAACACCAGGTCATCAGCAAAGGCCTGGAGTTTAAATTGTTCACCTTTAATTTTAAGTCCTATGATATTTGTATCATTCCTCACCATGTCAGTTAAAGTTTCTAGCCCAAAGATAAACAGTAAGGGCGAAAGTGGACACCCTTGTCTGGTTCCTTTCTGGATGGGTACATTTTGTGTTAAGTCACCATTGACAATTATCTTCACCCATATTTGTACATGCTGATCTATTGATGTATATATATCTTTGAAAAAGGTGTTCATTTTATGTGAAACCATGATATTGAGAAAATGATGCAAACAAAATGACCACAGGTTTAACATGCGCAAGGAAGAACTGCTGTTTTGGGTTCAAACAATGCCTCTGACAAAGTTGAAACCATACATACCAATGACATCTTTAAATAATGCAATCATAGACATTTGTGGTGCCATATTGGCTTTCAATGCTGCAGATCTGAGATGGCATTGCTATTTTTTAAAGCAGTATTGCTTTTTATTGAAAAACATTTTACAATACATAATTAATAACAAGTTAAGTATACTATTTGAATTATAATAATAATTATGATGATGATGTATTATTTATTTATTTCCTTCAATTTATATCCCACCCTCCCTGTAAACAGGCTCAGGGCGGTTTCCAACCTATAATAATCTGCTGAGTGCAAATTTACATCATAAAACAAAGAATAACAAACTAATATAATAAATACAATAAAATAAGTACAACACTAAATACTTTAACCTCAACCGACACATTAGAGCGACTCATAGGAGGAAGGAGTGGGGAGGCCAGATTGAATTGGAAACCAGCTGCCTCAGCTAAAGGCCTGGCAGAAGAGCTCCATCTTGCAAGCCCTGAGGAACTGTAAAAGCTCTCACAGGGTCCTAGTTTCTGACAGGATCTCATTCCACTAGGCAAATGCCCTAGTTGAAGCAAGTTGGGTATCCCTAGGTAAGGGACCATCAGCAGATGTTGAGTCAAAGACTGCAATGCCCGCCGGGGCTTACCAACACCCCACAAGTGTGAAGAAATAAAAAATTGAACCCGGGTTCTGGTTTATGGTGGCTTGCACTTGGACATGTCCCATCAAGCTCTGATGGAGATGCACCAAGCCAGGGTGATCAGGAGGGGTCTTGGTTGGCTCCAGACCCCTGAGGGGCCTTTGCAGGAGGCCCCCAGCCTGGGGAGGTGAGACAAGCCTCTTCCAAAGTGATGGCTGAGGAATTGAGGCTTACTCCTTCCCCAAAAGGTCCTGGTGCTGCGGAGCTTTCATGACGGTTAGAGCTGACCACTGGGACAGCGGACAAAAGCAAAAACGAAACTAACTTCCTTAATGAATAGCTGGAGTTCAACAAAGAGCTAAGTAACTCTTTTATAAGCGATAAACAATAAAGTCTTCAATCACTAGATCGACTCGGCAACAAGCGGTGGGTGGGGAAGGATTGGTGATTCACCCCCCCGAACGAAACAGTCCATAAGTGCTACAAAAAAGACTGAGAAAGCATAACTAACCATATAAGACTTTATCCGAGTTTGAAAGGTGTACTTT
Source organism: Gekko japonicus (assembly GCF_001447785.1). Lineage (NCBI taxonomy): Eukaryota > Metazoa > Chordata > Lepidosauria > Squamata > Gekkonidae > Gekko > Gekko japonicus. The sequence continues at coordinate 52,412 of NW_015169240.1, read as the reverse complement.
AATCCAAGAAGTGCCGAAATTAGTTGACTTTTATTTTAAAACCATAAACTTTCTTGTCATATAAACAAGGTTGGTTGAGGTAGATGAATACCGACGGAGAAGAAACTTCCAGCCGGAAGCTCAATACCAACAACTCCCACCCAGTCCCTAGGGATGGCTTCAGACTTTCCCAGTATGTTGACCTCTGCATTGCGCCCTCTGCTGGAGCAAATGTTGACTATGAATACTAAGCTAGACTCTGTTCAAAATAAACTTTTGCAAATGGGGAAGAGAGCTGACAAAATGGATCAAAACATTAAGAATGTTGAAATAAGAACCAAGGATATAGAGCAAAAGATGACAGAAGAGAAAAAATCAACTTCTACAACTCCAAAAGGAAAGGTCCATGTATGTTTTGCGCTTTCAAGGATTATCTGAGCAAAACGGTGGAGACTTGAAATTGATCTTAAGTGAGGCAATAGCATCAATCTCAGATCTCAAGCAAGCGGACCTCCAGAATGAAATGGATTTGGTGTATCGTACCTACCTAGATTTTATAAGAAACAATAAGCTCCCTGGTGAAATATACGTCACATTCTCTAAGGGAACTATGAGAGACAATGTTTTGAAATCCACCTCGGGGAAAAAACTAAAGATCCAGGAGGAAGAAATTAAAATCTTAAAAGATATCCCAATTGAGATCCGGAAACGAAGACGTCAATACAGAGACTTTATCCTTTATCTCCAAAATAAATCAATTGTATACAGATGGACTTTTCCAGAAGGACTCATGTTTAAATTCAACGATAAGAAAGTTAAAATTGACACTGTCCAAAAGGCAAAAACCTTCTTGAAACAACAATTAAACCCGAACGTTGGTGATGGCAAACAGGAGAATTTTAGTGATGAAGAAAAGGAAGATTCTTCAAGCAAGTCAAGCAACTCCAGCAGTACAACTTCAGAATCCGAGAAAGGAGCAGCCGCCCCAAAGATATCAAAAGCGAAGAAAAAGAAGCATAAAAAATAAACGCAATGTGTTGGATTATAAATTACCTAGATTTAGTAAAACATATTTTGGCATAGATAAATATATAACCCCTCTACTTATAGTTATACAGGAACTATATTCAACTGTAAACTGTAATCTCATAGATGCTACTTGTCGTAGTTTTAGAGTTGTTCCCCTGTCCCTTTCCCTGTAGGGTGTAGATTTATAAAAACCATTTAAAAATATTTTTTAAAAATTGAATTCAAAAGTTCAACAGTGTTGGCTCTTCAGCTTGGAAACAGAGATGAGCACCGCCCCTTAGAGTCAGATTCGACTGGCTTTCAAGCAAGGGAAACCTTTACCTTACCTTTTAGTAAGCATACATTAACAATTCCTGCACATTCCTTGGACAGCAAAGGTGACAAACAAGCAAATATTGGAGCACAAAGAACCAGACATGTCTTTGGAAGAAAAAATCATAAAACTGCAACTGACTTATTTTGGCCATGTCATGTGGAAGAACTCACTAGAAATAAACAATTATGCTTGGATTGGTTACTGACAAAAGGAAACCGGGCCACCAAAGAACACAGTGGATAGACACCATAAAAGTCAACACCAGTCTGAACAACTCAGAGAAACAGTACAAGATCGGAAAACGTGGAGAGAGCTGGCCCATAGAATCGCCAAGAGTCAAACATGACTGAATGGCTAACAACACAACGACAGTCAAGGCACCACACAGTAACCCACCTTTCTCACTATCTCTTTTGTGGGATAGCTCAGCATTGCTTTTTCTAGTGGATCTTAATAGATAAATCTGTCTAATAGATGAATCTGCTCTGACTAGATTAGATTCACATCCATTTGCTATGACAAGATTCAGTCCTAGAGTTCCATAAGAATTTTCTCTTCAAAATGTTGCAGAAAGCTGCCACCTGGCAATCACAAGGCACTTAGTAGTTTTCGGCCATTTGTACTGATTTGACAGTTTGCCCCAGGGAGAATGAATGCATGAGATATTGAGTTTTGTCTTCCTCCAGCAAAGAAAGTCTAGTCAGGAATCATATTAATATTTGAACCTACCTGCTGGTCACAAGGGTTTCTAAGAAATAAAGACATTAATTGCATTCCATCAGCAATGATTTAATTGAAACGACTCACCCCTTCATTCTTCTTGTCTCGGGCTCTATATTTTTGAGACGTTTTGCCAGATGTAATAACTGGTCTGTTTGCTTTTCTTTTTTCTTTCTGATTTAACCAAGCACTTTCTCTGCTTTGCTGTTTCTCAGGAGTCATACTGTGTTCTCTCTCAACATCACCAGGATCTGAATGACCAGATGCTGATCTCCTGCCACGTTTCCTGTTCTCTTGGCTTCCTTGCTGTTGCTCATTCTCACTGCTGTTTCTGTTATTGCTCTCACTGCTGCTTGTACTACTACTACTACTACTACTACTACTACTACGAGTACTACGAGTACTACTACTACTACTACTACTGCTGTGTCTAGTGTTCTCACTGCTACTGCTACTACTACTGTCACTACTGCTCTCACTATTGGGTTGTTCGTTACTTCTACTGTTGCTGCTACTTTGTATTTTCTTAGGACTCTTCAAACGGTTCTTGTTATGCTGTCTGCTTGGAGCTTCATGACTGCTGAAACCATCCAGGGGTCTTTCTTCATTGTCCACATCATCACTGCTTCTACTGGAAACACTTGATGTACTTTCACTGCTGCTGTGCATAGCCTTGAAGTTCCAGTACGGGATAGAACCAGAGAACACAGTTAGTATCTCATTAAATTCTCCAGAATTCACTTTGAAATTTTGTATACCAAGTGCATTTTGGTTAACATTTTGTTTAGCATTGCAGTCCAGACAGAAAATACATCATGATGCTAAAGCAATTACCTGTAGAATTTTTTTTTAAGTATGCAATTTTATCATCACAGCTGCGCAGTAGCATCCAGCAAGCACCTTCCATTTAAATCCTTGTGCTTCAGGTTTTGTGCTTGCATTTTAGTGTTTATTTCATTAAATGAAACAGAACAGAAAGGAATGCAGGAAAGGGGTGGGGGATAGACAGAAATTGATCAGAGGTTTTCTGAAAGCAGTTGCAAAGCCCTGTTTTCCTTATTGCTGAGCACTAGAGGATTCTCTGCTGTGTTACTGGCCACTGTGAAAAATGAGAAAGAGTATGGGAGAGCATGTTGAGTGTACATAACGCATGGTGGAACTCATTGACACTTGCATTGGAAGCTGTGAATGTTGGCAATGTGTGTGTGCATGCATGCACATGCCTGTAGGATAGGGCAGCCCAGCTGTGCCTGTGAGGAGCCAATCGCTCCCTGCAGGCACCACTCAGTGCTGCCTTCTTCTGTCACCTGGTTTAAACTTGGTGGCAGGAGAGGGCAGTCACTTGGGATCACTGTGCCTGGGGGGAGCCAATCGCTCCCTGCAGGAGCAGCCCTGTGCTGCCTTCTCCTGCTGCCCATTTTAAACCAGGCAGCAGGAGACCTTGCACACCAATGAATGGCAGAAGATACGAAGTGGGTGGAATGACCTCGATGTGGGAGGGGGAGTGACCTTCAAGGGGTAGCAAAGGGTGTGTGTGGGATATCTGAAGGAATCTGTATGTTTTTGAATTACCTTCAGCTTGGAAGCAAAACAAGGAAAAAATTGACACAAAACTACTCTCAGAAAACCTGAGGAAACAGTGACTTGAAAGCAAATTGAGCACTGAAGGGGGGGGGGGGAAGAATCAATGTGGAATGCAAAAGAAAACCTGACAGAAATGCATGGCAAAAGTGAGGGAAAACACCTGTGCATAATAGGCCTAAGAGTCTGTTGCCAATAAATCTCTGGTTTTGTGAGCACTCTACTTGTGTGAGCCATGAAATGACTATGAAATACCAGAACTATTAATTCATGCAAGACTGAGCCCCCTTCTATGAACTTGCTTTAGAAAACCAGATTTGAAACAACAACCTTGCATTAATCTGTTTCACTAATGCTATCTGCCAGCTCAGGAATATAAAAATTATTGGTTTATTTGATATATTTTTAATTGGTTGAGTTAGGTTTGTTGTCAGATGGAGGGAAGAGGTGGGGTTTTCCCAAACACATTTGTTGTATATTTGCTTTTCAAAATATTTCACTTAAATGATCATGTATGTCCATCTGATATGTCCATATGTCCATAGATGTGACTTGCTAGCCTTAATAATGTTCACTGTATTACTGGTCTCTGAGTGTAACCAAAATATTGTATTATTCTGTAATTTAAGCTGTCATTTACAAAAAGGTGAAGTCAATTTCAACACTCAGGACAGTTTCATATTGTTCTGTAAATTACACTGCTGTCCATTTCAGCAATCGGGACAGTTGCACTCAGGACAAGTAAAGGGTTAAAGTTACCCAGTTCAGAGCACATGCCAGTTAGGCTTTCTAGTCTGATGAACTGTGCAGGCACAAAGATGGAATATGTTCAACATCTTGTTTTTAAGGTTATTTGTTCATTTACTTCATTTATTACCCACCTTTCTCCCCACTGGTGACTCAAAGGAGCTTAAATTGTTTTCTCTCTTCCATTTTGTCCTCACAATAACCCTGTGAGGTTACACCCTGAAAGTATGTGACTGGCTCAAGGTCACCCAGCAAGCTTTGATGACAGAGTGGAAATTCAAATCTGGGCCTCCCAGAACCTAGTTTGACATGCTAACCACTATACCACAGGAAAATTGTAGTATGAACCCACTGTTTTCCCACTTCATGATATCACTTTAATAAGGTTGGTCTGTTCTTCATCTCCCCAAAATGTCAAACGAGCCTATTATAACTTTTCTCAAGTGAAATATTCTATGTTACTTTTGTCTTTTATGTGTTTCTGGATCAGTTGGACAACATGAATGTAGAAATTTCTCCCCATAGTACATGGGCTGGCCTTCATACTACAGTAATAATTTTCTCACACTGGTTATTTCAGTTAGTTGAATCCTGTAAATCTATTCACCTGAAGGCTAGCATTTTTACCACAAAGAGCATTTGCTTGCCCCAGAAGGCTTTTGTGTTGAATGCAAGCACCACATTAGAAAAGCTCTGCAGAATCCGACAATGTGATACACATATCCTTTATGTGTTCAAAGGTAATTTGGCTGAATGACTATAGGAGCAAAAGTGTCATCTAAGGCATAACTCATGATTATTCAGCTAACTGTATGTTTAGCTTTCTCTGTTGTCTAAAGTCTTGAGGTAACACACAGTGTTGTTTAATCCTTTTCCAATGTAAATAATTTAGACAATGGCTATACAAGATGTTACAACATATACTGTCAAGATGGAAACTTTGAACATACCTGAATCCTGGTCTTTGGCTTCTCAGTTTGACCAGTTTTTGGGTCTCCAAGTCTGTGTGCATCACTTAGCTGAACTGTGACGTCTATCGACTTAATTGGTGGCTCTGATCGGACTGAAAGTATAAACTTTTTAATAACAATCCTACAGATTATCCTTATAATATACATGATCAATTAGGGTTTCTCAAATGTGGTCACTGGTGACTTGATATACAATTATATAACCATTCTCAAATTATCTTTCTAAAGCTCACCAAGTGATCATATAAACAAGTGAATTGTCAACTGTCATTTGTTTGCATTGTGGCATTTCAAAAGTGGTAATTCCAAATGTGATGAGAGATTCCCTCCCACATCCAATTAGAGGACCTGAACTAAACACGTGTAAAGGCTTTGCCAGTTCAAAACTGTTTCACAGCAGAGTTCTCCAGGAAAAATCTATAGGGTGATTAACAACCTTTAATTCTGATAATAGAAAAGAGTAAGGGGGTGAGTTCAATTCTTTAAAATGTAACCAGCAAACTAGACTGAACACCTGTAAAAACATTTATATTTTATTGAGATAAGAGATTATTCTTTTTATTGAGCAAGACAGAAAAAATACAAGCAAGAAAAAGTTAACCCTATAGTTACTGTGAAGATAAATGCTAAAATGATCAAAGTGCCTAGCTTTGCTTAATCATATCATAGTAAGTAACAGTTTTAAAAGCAAATCAGGTTTCAGCTTTTTGTCTCACTGCTTTTAGGGATTATCAAAAAGCTTGTTACCCACCAAGAAATCTCACCTAGACTCCTTCTGAGACTTCCATTTAGAGAAATCTGATTTCCTTGTCACAGGAGTGCATATTTATAGAAAAAATACCAGTCGTATCTTTCTCTAAATCTGTCCTATCATAATCAAGTGATTATTATCTAGATAACTGATCAGTTCATAACTAAAGATGAGATAATCAACATAAGTGCAAATAAGCCAATCAGCACGTGCATAGAAGTTACATCTGATATAGCAAGATAAGAAGACCAATCTCAACTTTTAACCTCTATTAAAAAGCAATTAATCTAACTTTCCTTTAACTGTTTCAACTAACTGTCCAAGATGAAAATAACTCTAAGCAAACAGAGTTAATTGACAGTTGAAAAGTGCTTGAACTCTTGTTTAGCTTGCACACTGAGCAAGAAAAGATTACTGATATCATCACTACTATTACACACATAAAAGTCAAAGCATAGCTGGACATTTTCTGAACCCTTTTCTGAATCTTACCTGGATACATGGTGCATGTAATGTCGTGGTCACCTACGAAGTGGTTGAGTATGACATTGCTAAATCCAGCATGTACAGCTGAATATTTAAGGCAAGCCTGAAACCCAAATGTACTTGCATTAAGGTGCCTAAGACATGGAGCTGAGTGATGGCCATACTGTTCTGCCAGACGTGTGCTTCTTGCTGAGCTGGTTTTTGAATATCGTCTTTCCTGGATAGACAATGGATGCATTCCAATATTAGAGGCTGCAACCTTCTACTTGCACTAATTCACTAAAATCATTAATTCACCTGGGACCCATAGCTATCAAAAGACATAACAACAATATGAAAATGCAGTTTTGGATGGGGAGGGAGTCTTCTAGCCTATAAGATGAATTTCACTCCTTGGATTCTCAAAACCACATCCACACACTGGTACATTTATTATATAAAGCTCTTTTTTTCTGAGTTAGATCCCCACCCTAGATTTGAATCAGATTTCATAGTTTTAGAATTCCTATTTAGATGTTACAGTGAACATTATATGTATGTGCATACATCTGTTTGTAAGAGTCAATGTGTGTTCACTTTACAAATAAAACTGGGGATCAGTACCTGAAGAAATGTGAGGTTTCAGTTTCACATTCAGCTGTGTTGACTGTGACATGAGAATTACTCAACATACATATAAAGAAAAATCAAATATACACTGTGCAAGGATTGTACGTGCATTCACAGCAACGTGAAAAGGGCTAGAGAGCACAATGGAACTTGTCTAACAGTGCCTACTGCAATGACATAGTCACAACTAATTTTAGCTAGATCAGGGCTACTCATTTAACTCATCATTAAGAATCAAAATTATGTGCTGTATGGAACTAACAAGCTATCCAGATAACACATCCCAGTTTTGCAAGCAGCATAATCCAACATTACCCCAAAATCCATACCCGTTCTGGGAAGTTAACTAGAATTAATTTGAAAACTTGCATCGTAACCATAGTGCTTTTATGCATGGGTTACCAAATCCTATATAAAGACACTAGAGTACAGCTTTTTGTTATGCAAGGTAAATTTTACCATTAACTTTTATTTTATTTGAAACATGTTTAAAGAAATAATACTGTGTTTTCTTCTATATAAAAGTAACATGATACCATTTTAAAACAAAATAAAAGAATATAAAATCCAGCATGGGTTACCTTTAATTTATTGTCTGATGCAGCATCTGACTTAAAGTCCCAGTTCATTATTTTTGACCCTTCCTGTGGGGGAAGAATAGGAGTTGACTTAGTAGCAGATGCCTCTTCACCATTACCAATAACAGCATATGTCCTAGCGCTGGAAGATAAACAGAAAGAGAATATTGTGTTACAAAAATGTTAAAATATCTTAGTTAAGTCTGGCTATCAATCTCAAGAACAAACACCTTTGCTTATACACTGACCCCAAAATTGTATATGCAGCCGTAGGAGCAATTTTTAAGAATAAAATCAAACCAAGACAGTGCAGTATCTTGATTAAATGTAGAACCTTCTATATGAAAAGCATGTGCTATACCAGAGAGCCAGAGCTTGTTCTCTACCATGGCCTACAAAGGCATGGTCAAGGGGAGGAGGTGGGGGCAGGCAAATGCAGACATCTGCACCATAGACACCGGTCAACTATCTCACCAGATTATTGTGAAGATAAGCTTAAATAAACACAGAATAAGAAAAAGATATGGAGTATCAAAGTGATCACTTAATAATTATGATATTAATTGGACTCAGAAACTGACCCACTCATTCTAGGCCTGCATTTTCAGAACTTCATACGGAGTTACAGCAAGAGTCAAGTTCTATTTTGCCCAAGGCATCCATTCAGTGAAGACACAAGACAACAGCAGGGGTTTAAGTGGTTTATTTAAGTAACTAAACTGACCTGTGTAATATTTTATTATGCTAATATATTTAAATAGACATGCTGTGCTAAGGCAGCCTGCCTGTGGCTGCCTTTTCTGGCGGACCCCCCCTTGACTCCAAACACATCCAGCATCTTCTGCTTGCTTTATTTGCCATCACCTGCACACAATGTGCCAAGCAGTACCCAGCCCCAGCCCCTCACATGATGTCCGCACAACCACTAACAGACTTAGAAAGATGTTGCTCAGCACCAGAGCCACTCCTTCCCAACTGCACCTTGCTGCACAGCCAATGAGATGCTGTCCCAGACCCAAGCTTCATTACTTCAGGTAACTCCAGGTGCTTGTTGATCATCCCAACCTATCCTGATCAGCCTGTCAAATCCCTGCTAAAACTAGTTATGGCTTACACAATCAATGACCATGTCCATTTCACCAACCTTCACTCTGACATCACAAAGCAATAAAAAAGGCACCCCCAAAAGCCATTAAGGAAGAGTCCTTAAAATTCCTGCTTGACCCCATTGGTGACTGGCTAATCCCATGATACCTAAAGGGAGAGCAGGTGGGCAGCAGCCAGCAGCAAAAGCCTGCTCAGAGGAGTTGTGAATAAAATATAAAGTGAACAACTGTGCTTCCCTATTGGCTGCCAGTCATTTTAGCATCCAATGGGGCTTTGCACCTCCTTCGAATTCCAGTAGGCTGGGGCAAACTGCTTCTTAGCATTAATGCTGGGAATTCTAATATTCAGGTGCTAGTCTTACTACATTCAGTTGGACTTAATCCAAGTCAACACAGAATTGCCGCTTGTGTTGTGTAACATGAACAGTATATTTCCTTGGTAGTTTTCTTAGTCAATAAGCTGTTATCTCTGGACTGCTAGTAATTCAGGAGTATTTGTGATAGGTCACTAACTATTCCCCTCTCATATTTTCAGTTTGCATTGCTTTGAGAAAACAAACTAGCCCCACTGATTGTATTCCATGAAAACAAGCAATTTAGTCACCTCTGAGTTGTTTTGGAAAAATGGAAGGGCTGAGGTGACTTGTATGACTATGAAGTGGGAGGTGGTCTGTGTTCCCATGTCAAGTTTAACGTGCTTCACACGCTAAGAACACCTAACTTGCTGTATCTGAAAGGCAGATTTGCATTCCTTTTATCTTTCTTTCTCTTCCTCCTGTCAGTTCTTGTAGCTCTGAAGGTACTGCAGAACACATGCACTTGTGCTTCACATGGTGCACCTCAGTCAAAAATAAATACATATTATCACTCCTGGGCTTTGTTTCTTTCCCAACAGTGTTCTGTTTCTGATAAAGGGCATGACAGCTGTGCTCTGTGCTAGAACCTACAGGAATAAAACCTGGACCAAAATATTCTTTTAGGCAAACTGAGGGGATGAATTATAAATCAACTGGCATTTTAAGGCACCTAATCTGGGCAGAATATTCTAAAAGGAAGTGGCTTTCATTTTATTCACATTCAGTAATTTAAATGACTGCCAAGTAGCAGCCTGTGTCTCCAGGCTGGTTTTTTCGGGGGGTGGGGTACTTTTAGTACTTTTTTTTTAAGCCAACAGTCTCCTTTTGCCACCTAATAAAATTGGAGAATCAGTACTTCCCCATTGAGTACAGAGAGCCAACAAATGTAGCTGGATCCCAGGTGACACGTGTCAGTGTCTACAGAATCACACAGCATTGTAAAAATAAGCTTCCAGAGCCAGTCCTGGTGCTTTAACAAGAAAACAAGTAACAAAGGTACAGAAAGTATTTGTGTTCTGTGATACCTCTTTGAGGGAGAAAATATAAAAGGGATAAATTGACATGTTCTGAACAAGAAAGGTTGTTCATTTATCTCCTAGCAAAATGGTCTATGAGTGAGACACTATAGGTAAGGTTTCTTAAGCAGACTGATACAACAGATCCCTCCCCTTATATGACCCTTCCCCTTCCTGGCGACTTAAATCTGCTGGTGCTGACTGGGCAGGTAATGCCTCTTTGAGAGAGGACACAGCCCAATGCAAAGGCATCATAGGGTCCAATTAGCTTACTTTTAATTATGAACACTATACTATATATTTGTTTAAAATGAGTATATTAAAATCCTTAAAACTACCCTTATTAGTCAGATGTAGAATTGACAGATAACATGATGTAAAGACACAATCAGATGCTTTCTCTCATCCATATATTCATCATTCAGTGACTGCAACGTCAACTTCTGATGTCCATAGCAGTTTAAAAACCATGAGCATTACTATTATTTTGCATTATCACATATTGACAGTGATTTTCAGTGCTGGTACATCATGCATCAGAGGAGAGTCATCGTGACATGACTGACTGGTGCACAAGTGTGTGTGTGTGACTCAGTTTCAATTTTATTTATTTACTTAAAACATTTATTAGCTTCCTTTTTCTCTTCTGGAACTCAAGGCAAGTTTAAATAAAAACAACTATAAAATCCATTAAAAGGTACAGTCTAAAAACTCCAGTTAGGATTCTGTGTGTACAAAGAATAGTTGGCTTTTATACCCCGCTTTTCACTACCCAAAGGAGTCTCAGATCAGCTTACAATCACCTTCCTTTCCTCTCCCCACAACAGAGACCCTGTGATGTAGGTGGGCCTGAGAGATCTCTGAGAGAAGTATGACTGACCCAAGGTCACCCAGCAGGCTTCATGTGGAGGAGTGGGAAATCAAACCCAGTTCTCCAGATTAGAGTCCACTGCTCATAACCACTGGTCCTTAGGGTGCTGTCAAGTCACAGCCTGCTTATGCAGTTGCCAATGCCTTCCTCTGCAAAGTCTTCCTTGGTGGTCTCCCATCCACATACCAGCCCTACTTAGCTTCTGAAATTTGATGCGATCCAGTTATTCTATACCATTTCACATTCCTGACTGCTGATCAGTGTAGCCTCAACATTCTGCACTAGCTTCAGCTTCTGAACACTTTTCAATGATAGTTCCCAAGTACACTGCATTACAATAGTCCAGTCTAGATGTAGCTAAGGCATGAATCACTGTGGCTAAATCTGACTGAAATAGGAATGGGTGCAGATGATGCACCAACTGAAGCTGGGCAAATGTAATCTGAGCCACAGCAGCCTACTTGTTTTCTAAGGTGATGGCTGTGTCAATTGATACTCTCAAGCTAAGCCTGGCTCTTCAAGAGTAGTATAACTCTATCTATGACAGGAGAGACCTGAAGTCCCTGGTCGGCCTTTCTACTAACACAGAGAACCTCTATGTTGTCAGAATTAAGTTTAAGCTTGTTCATCCTCTCCAGCCCATTACTGACTCTAAGCACTGATGCAGCACATCAACAGCATCCTTGGAACTAGGTGAAAAAGAAAGATAGAGCTAGGTGTCATCTGCATATTGGTGATATTGCATATTGGAGAGCCGGGGAACAGCTAACCCTCCACTTGGGTGCCGGTAGGCAGCCCCACCCCCTGTAACATATGTGGCCTTCGGGTCTGAGCGGTATATAAACCGAATGTAATAAATAAACAAACAAACAAACAAATAAATAAATAAATAAATATTGCAACCCATTAACTTGTTAATAAGGACGTTTCTATCAATTGAACATGGCCATGAGGGAACAAGTTTTGATCTGCCAAACTTGTGTTTGTATTCAAAACTGCTAAGGGGGACCAACAGATTGTTAGATAAGATAAAGCAGATATGTGTTCGAGAAGACTGTAGTGGTGGTGGTGAAAACCTTTCCAGATGAACAAGAACTCTGAAACCATGGAATTCTTCTGTATGAGTAAAAAGTGCATAAACTGTAGCCAAAGACGTAGAGCATGATTTTGTGGAAGGGACCCATATGATTCAATCCACTGTGTGTTGACAGCCAGGCACAAGTTCAGTAGCGACTTAGAGACTGACAAGATTTTCAGTGTATGAGCTTTTCAGGGTATGACTCTTGAAAGCTCATACCCTGAAAATCTTGTTAGTCTCTAAGGTGTTGCTGGACTCAGATGTAGCTGTTCTACTTTAGACCAACATGGCCACCCTCTGAAACTTGTCTTTTGAGTGACTGTCCATTACAGCTAACATTTTTTATTTGTGGCGGAGTGAACAATGCCATACAAAAATACTGCCACACTGACCACCTTATGCACATAGTTCTCAGTACCTCCCTGATGATCCCATGCTTTATACACAAGCACATTCATGTTGACTTCTACATTTTTAAAAAAGAAAAAAAAATCCCTTGCATAATTAATCACATTTGTGATCAGACACATAAACAAGAAGCACATGTGAACTGATGGTATTTTTGTTTAATCTGTTCATACTTTTAAAACTAGAATGAGAGCGCTGCTGAGGGTATATTTTTCAACGGCTTGCCACTGCAGATATGTGATAAATTTTGAATAGTGCGTTCACTGGCAGCTTTCCACAGTTCTGCTTTAATCACTAGATCAGGGATGGCCAAACTGTGACTCGGGGGCCGCATGTGGCTCTTTCACACATATTGTGTGGCTCCTGGCAGGGTGGCTGGTGAAGCAATGGAGAGGCATGCCTCCCCAATTGGTCTTCCCTTCCTCAGCCAGTGTTTCCTTCCCTGGGTAGGGTTGACTGGGGGGGCAGAGAAAGACACTTGGAGAAGGCACTTGTCTCTTTAAATGCCATCTCCCAGCCAAGCTAGCCAGTGTGGGGGCAGGGGGGAGCTTAGATGATGCATTTAAAGTTAAAGTTGCTTTCTTTCCACCCCTCCCTCCCTCCTTCCTTCCCTGTGTATTTGCTTTCTTTCCACCTTTCTTTCTTTCTCTGCCTTTTTCTCCCCTCCATCCCCATCTAAAGTTATCAATTTAATGTTAATAAAAACAAATTTGCATATTTTTCAATAAAAATGTGTGTGTGATATTTGTTCATGTCTTGCGGCTCTCAAACATCTGATGTTTATTCTGTGGCTCTTGTGTTAAGCAAATTTGGCCACCCCTGCACTAGATGGTTTTCAAAAAAGTATGCTCATTCTTTCTCATAATATTATGAAGAAAAATACAATTTTAGTTGTCCATCTGTTGATGCACCAAAATATTGCCAGATAAGGAATGTAAATACTCTGAATTAGAACTGTATGGCATCCACTTGAAATTTGGAAGGACTGTAATGAGCAAAAATTTGAGGGGGGGGGGAGAAGGTTATGTTGAAGAAGTGGGAAAGATTCTAACTATGGCTGAAATATGAATTTTAGGTTATCAGTTGTAGTTCAACAAATGTTCATATACCCTAAATTAATATTTTAGAAAAAGAAAGGGATTGGGTTCTTTGGCTTGGATTTGGATTGGGTTGGATTCTATGGATTTTGTCTGCTAATGGTGGAACTCCACAAGCACAAAGAGCCTCTTGCCAGCACAGGAGTTTCTTCCACTGACAGGACTCTCCCAAACCATAAATAATGAGATAGAATGAGATGTATATTTGTATCTCCATCCACAATTGCTCCCACCTCATTAATTATATGTGATTTTTTTAAGGTAAAATTTTGTCATGCAGCATCAGGAAAGCAGATCTTTTACAATTTTTGAACTTTTCAATACCCATGAAAATGGAAACTTTCATACTGAAAACTGAAACTCATTAGAGTTCGGCATAGCCCTAGTCCTACAATAAACTTTAATAAACCTTTCTGAAGCATTGCAAGAACTTTAATGTCAAATAGACATATCATTCCTAAACACATTTACTTGCTATAAGTGCTTTAATTTTAGTAGAACTTATTTCCGTGTAAATATTTTAGGATTACAATCTGTTTTCTTTCTAAGGGGCTATACCTTTTGTGCGATTTTATTCTTCCTGTGGCTTTCTGTAATACTACATGGCTAAATATAGTTACACTGTAACTCTGTGTCATGCCTTTTTCATTCTATTTTTAACCTATTACAAATGGCATGCTCAACCTTTCCCATTTTGGTTCAGTTGCTTAGCATACAGCCTGATGAAGAGTTCCAGCAAAATTAAAAGATTGCTTGTTGCATTTCTTATTTTTTAAAGTTCATGGATAGCCCAGGTTAGCCTGATCCCATCAGATCTCAGAATCTAAGCAGAGTTGACTCTGGCTAGTATCTGGATGGGAGACTACCAGGGTCATGACGTGGAGGCAGGCGATGGCAAACCTCCTCTGAATGTCTCTTGTCTTGAGAACCCCACAGGGTTGCCATAAGTCAGCTTTGACTTGAAAGCAAAAAACCACAACTCATTACATTGCAAAACAATTATGAAAAAATCAACGCTAATCATGAAATACATTTGTATACCAAAGCAGGTAATTCAGCCTACCTTAGAGAAAATAAATTAGTTTCTTCTTTGCATGGAGGCATTTTGAGCTTGAAGCTTTTGTTCTTAATATTCACAGCAACATCAGCAGCCTTGACAGGGAGATTTACAGTCAGTTTGGCATATTCTTCTAATCCAGCCTGAAGTAGAGAGTTTCGGATTCCCATCCTGAAGATCATATGCTTGTCTATGCTGATAACATAGCATAACATGATTAAGGTTAAAACTATACAGTAAGCAGTAAGGACTGATTTTTAGAAGTAGGGAACTTTATGTACCTGGATATTTTATTTACCTGAAAGACAAGTTGGTTTGCAGTCTTATGTCAGTAATACTTAAGCTGGACAGTTCACGTTTTTGTGGCAACTGAGGAGTAAACCAGGCTTTAACTGTTAAATAAGGAAGCATGGAAAATGAATGTGTGATGACTAGTGCCTTCGAAAAAGTGGCTATTTATATGCAATGTTATTTTTTTACATACAAAGGAATAGGAGTCCCAGACAAAGGAGACTGTATATAATTTGAATGGTTATCCTCTCATTTAGGTAGCCGAAATTTGGCATAGTTTGTCTATAGGAGCTTATGGGAAAATCTTGAATTTCCTAGAAGTTGTTTGGGGCACAGTATTCCCATTGTATTTATTTATTTATTTATTTAGATTTATAGCCTGCCCTCCCCACATTGTAGGCTCCCCATATTTTTATACAATGCTAACCATTTGTTCACAAAAACATCCTGATCCTTAACATCCTGAGTCTCATCTGTTTTAACAGAAATCATTTCTAAGTAAACACGTTTAGGATTACAATTTTAACGTCCCCCTCCCTTCATTAATTACATATGTTGCTATGATAAAACCCCAGAATAGAATCCTAATCAGGGTCATTCTGCCTGAGATTATGGACGTAGTAACAGTTACTTCTGATATATCCTGGGACATACTTCTGGCATATTCTAACAGCTGGTGGAGATTCTTCCTAAGGTACAGGGTTGGGAATGATATTCTTCTGTCTTACCATTTCCTGCGAAACTTGTGATAGCGACATGAGTCAAGCTTCTTTCCAAAGGTAAACCAGTACCTACAGCCACAGCATAACTGGCATCAACAGAAGTTAAAGCTTTGACCCACTGAATGGGAACACCTTCTTGAAGTCTGTAGGTAAGACTAGTTTTCCAAGAGTCACCGTGTTCTATGAGATCTAGTTCACGGAGTTCCTGCAATGATAAATTTGCTGTCTTTAAACAAAGAGAAATTGACCACCACACTCCATGTAAATGATTTTTTCCCAGGAGAAAGCCTGTCAGTTGGATTATAACTATTGGTGATCAAAGTTAGAATTCATTGTACCTGCTCAAACTGTTAAATAAAGACTGTTTGAGTACTTAAAGAAGAAAGTAAAAAAGTAAAAAATGAATTGTATTTTAAGCTTTTGATCACAAATCTGACAGTGCTATCAAAAGAGGCACCTGGTATACTTTAATAACAGTCTTCTCATCTGTTGCTGCAGTGATGATGTTTTGGCCAAACATCTGTACATATCCTCCTACAGTGGGTGCGTCATGGGGTATCACTTTCTGGTCAGAATCCTGTGTATGATAAGTGGAAACTCATTAGAATGGTCACAGTACTTCTGTAATTAATCCTTTTCTTGATTTATTTTATTGGTCCATTTACCATTTTCAGACGCTTTCTTGCATCGATAGACCTGTCATTATCACGGTCAGCTTCATGACTTCTGATGAATTCTGCAATATTTGGAATTCCTACACCCACCTATGATGGAAAGACAAACATATTTGTGAAAAGGATTTGTGTATATTATATAAATCAGACAGTAAATCCATTACATATTTTAATCAACCAAATGCCAGGTTGTAATCCAATCAAATTAATTATATTTAACACATTTACAGAGCAATCCTAATCAGAATTACACCATTATAAACCCATGGATTTCAGTGTACTTAGAGGGGTGTAACCTGGCTTATGACTTCACTATTAAACTCTCAAAGAGGGGACTTTTATTGTAGTCCCACAAAAATGGTTCATTGCCATTAAGTATGACTTAAATGATAATTTAATTAAGAGAGAATATCTGTACTATTTTGCTTTTATCAGCTTTGGAAGTATGAATGATCCTAATATAGTAAAAAAGAAGAAGAGTAAAAATTGATTTAAAATGTTCTGAATGACCCTTAACTAAAAACAAAAAATGGTTTTGGTCTCATGTAGGTGGATCTTATTACTAGAAATAAAGCCATAGGATACTATGAACAAAGAACAGAGAAAGTTTGAGAAGTCCAAGCTTTCATTCCCTCTCCATGAAGCCACTGCTGAAGGTTAGGGGATCCTCCAGGGTATTATGTCATGCTGCATGAGGCCTATAGCAACAAGGAGCATTAGACTAAATTTGCCTCACAATTGTATGAGTGAAGTATTTTCTGTGAACTTGAGCTCCATTCATGTAAGAGTGAAAGGTACAATTTTATCCAATTCCACATTCCCACACAGTACATTGTCCCAGAGGGTTCCTGAACTCTAAACAACAGGTTTATGTGAAAAGGTGGGAAGCTGTTTACAGAAGCTTGGATCCAGTTTTTCAAGACAACCTGTCTAATAGTTAAAAAACATAGACAATTTGGATCCACAGTTCAAAGTATTTCTTATCACATTTCTTAAAAGGAGGAAATGTCATGTCTGACTGGCCCCACCCCACAATATGCCCATCAAAACTTCCAAATGTCTATTGTCATACTTACTAATAAATAATTATAAACATTCAGTGTTAACATGAAATCAGTTATGGAAGTTTCTAATTACCTCTAAAGGAGAAAACTTATTTCCAAGGATATTTGTTTCAAATCTGGTTGACATAAAAGTTGGGAATGCACTTCCTCCTTGATTCAGGATGAAAACTTCAGTTGTCATACCAGCCATAAGAGACTCTGAAAAAGCAAGATAACAATGTGCAACAAGTTCCATAAGTTCTTCAGTGCAGAGTTGATCAATTTCTAATTTCTTAATGAGAAAATAGCATTTTATGAAAAATAGCTAAAAAACCAGAGCTGTAGAAGTAATGTAAACTACTGGGGCTTGGTTTTTTGGACTATCACTAGGTTTGTACCTGTGAAATTGTGCCTTCAAACCCAACATCTCTTCTGGTTCAGTGGGACCTGTACTAGGGGCATTCATCTGTCTAGAAGCAAAACCAGTTTCAGCCCATTCATCTGCATGACGGCAGTAATTCTGTATAGGATCATGTGACAGGATTTGTTGTTATAGCTAGGACCGAGGTTGCAATGCAGGAAATGTATGTCAAAAGTTGGCAAGAGTCTAACAGCAGCAGGGACTGAAATAAAAAAAATTGAAATTGCTGGAATAGATATAGAAACCTAAGCCTCAACTGGGAGGCTGACATCAATTAGGCAGGGTTTCTGGGTTCTACCATCCTAAAGCGAGTTACTGGCAGAAAATAGTGACGACTTGAAATTACTATTGACAAAGGTTAAGGCAAAAAGTTAAAAATAATGAAAACTGGGGAATTGCACAACTTAAAAGCTGGCGGTGAAGAAACTGAAAACTTTAAAGATATTTTATTATACTTGGCTCCATCATAAACGAAAAGGGAGACTACAACCAAAAGGGAGACTACAATCAAGAAGTCGGGAGAAGATTGAGACTGGGAAAGGCAGGTATAAAGGAGCTAGTAAAGATCCTTAAATGTAAGGATGTGTCACTGGAGACCCAAATGAAGATAATTCATACCATAGTATTCCCAGTTACTGTATGAAATTTGGACAATGAAGAAAGCTGACAGGAAAAAAGAAGAAGAAAAAGAGATTGGATTTATACCCCACCCTTCGCTACCCAAGGGAGTCTCAGAGCGGCTTACAAAGAATAGTTGGCTTTTATACCCTACTTTTCACTACCCGAAGGAGTCTCAGATCAGCTTACAAACTCCTTTCCCTCCCCCTCCCCCTCCCCACAACAGACACCCTGTGAGGTAGGTGGGGCTGAGAGAGCTCTGAGAGAAACTGCTCTTTTTCAGGGACAGCTCTGACTTGCCCAAGGTCATCCAGCAGGTGCAAGTGGAGGAGTGGGGAATCAATCCCGATTCTCCCAGATTAGAGTCTTTGCACTTCATCACTACACCAAACTGGCTCTCATTTGTGGATTCATTTGAAATGTGGTGTTGGAGGGGACTTCTGGTATGGCGCAGTGAGCAAGCGGGCGCTGTTCAGGACTCCTGAATTGCCCGCTCCCCTCCTTGCTTTTTTCAGTGCTCTTTCAGTTTACCGGGGGCACCGACTGACCTCCTGAAGCTTTTGATTAATGAGGTGTGGCAGGCAACGGAGGAAGCCTGAAAAAGTATTATCAAGACCCAGAACTGAAAGACAAACAGAAGCCTTCACAAGAAGAGCAGAAAGAGCTCTTGCAACTTCAGTGTCCTGAGAGTTCAGGGAAGGAACAAGATGACAGCCAAGACAAAGAAGGACAAGACATGTTCTTTATACCTATGGAGGGAAAAAAGAAATGCTTACAGGCAAAAAGCAGTGTAAAGTACCTTGCAAAGCGATCCAAGATGGTAGGACTCATAGAAGGGAATACTCAAAAGCAACTTTATGCAGAAGCGAAGAAATTGATAAAAAAGGAGAGAGGCACTTGGCAAAGAAGAGTATCAATGACAGCAAAGCACTTGTGACAGGACAGACTACTCAAAAAAGCAGAAGGGAGCAGAATATCATGAGTATAAAGGGGAGAGGCATTTAGACACAATTATCAAGAAGAAGATGCTTCAAGAAACAGGGCTGTTAAGTATATCATGGGATAGGTAAAGGTAAAGGTTCCCTTGCTTGAAATCCAGTCAAATCCGACTCTAGGGTTGCGGTGCTCATCTCCGTTTCAAAGCCGAAGAGCCAGCGCTGTCTGAAGATGTTTCCGTGGTCATGTGGCCGGCATGACTAAACACCAAGGCGCACGGAACACTGTTACCTTCCCACTGAAGTGGTCCCTATTTATCTACTTGCAATTTCTTGCTTTCGAACTGCTAGGTTGGCAGGAGCTGGAACTAGATACAGGAGCTCACCCTGTCTTGCGGCACCCGGGTCTTGAACTATCATGGGATAGTATAACTGTTAATGTCTACTTTATGAATGAAATGTGGATTGCATTATATGGTGGAAAGGATTGTACTAGATTAAGATGTTTTGAGTTATTTTGGAATGTCAACAAGAATTTTTGATAGACAACCTTTATGCAACTTAATGCTTATATATTTCTGTGTAACTGCAAAAAATTTGTCTCCGTTGTTCCCTAAAGGGATTATTTTGCTATTATAATATAAAGAAACGAAAATACTGTAAGAAGGATCGGGGTAGTTCATTTATAATTTTTTACTCTCAGAAAATGGAATGGGAAGTAAAGTTAACTAATATCTGATTATAGACTATCTATTTTGGGTATCTGATTTTTGGTTACTGTTGTGCCTGGATATTTTCTAAAAAGAGTTGAGAAAATAAGAGTATGATATACATTTTGGCAGATAAGGCAATGATAAGATGCTGAAAAATTTATATTTTTAGGGTGCTGTGCTATGTTAAGGGATACCTAAGAATAATATCACTAAATATGTGGGCAAGAAAAGAGAGATTGGCTAGATAATAGTTCATAAAATCAATATTTAAATGAGATCAGAAAATAAGGTCACAGATCTGTTCAGGGCTTTGAAAAGGTGGGAAACTTATTTTGGGTAGATAGACAGATGGTTATGCCTGAGGTGCTCTGATCGAACCAGGAGAGGGAAATCTGATAGAGATTTGTGGTAGAAATACAATGTTAGTCTGAGAACACTTATATTTTGGGTAGGCATGTATCTTTGAATTATGAGAAATATGCGTGGAATTATAGTTTAAAGGGTAATTCAGATATGGAAAACTAATAGGTAATTTTTTTGCTGGAATACTTTGTTGAAATATGCAATTCGAGTTATGGTTTTTGTATTTATGTTTGTATGTATGTTTAGTATGTATGTTTCTCTGTTATGTTCTTAAAAATTAATAAAGAAACTAAAGAAATGTGGTTTTGGAGGAGGGTTATATAGATACCATGGGCTATCAAAATTACAAACAAGCGGGTTCTAGATTAAATGAACCCTGAACTCTCCAAAGAAGTTAAAATGACTAAACTGAGGTTATCATACTTCGATCACATTATGAGAAGACAAGAAAAGACAATAATGTTAGGAGAAGTTGAAGGCAGCAGGAAAAGAGGAAAAGCCAACATGAGATGGATTGACAAGGCTGTGGATGATAGGATGTTTTGGAGGTCATTAATTCATAGGGTTGCCATAAGTCAGAAGTGACTTGATAGTACTTAACAAACACTAAGCGAGATATTAGTTTCTAAAGTCGATGTGCTTAGAAGCATGAAGTCTTGGTGAAATCAATGGGTTTAGAAGCATGTATGTCACTCTCGATAGTCTCTTAGAAAGATTTATTCCTTGCAACAGATTATGTTTCAGGCTCAAGTGCCTCTCAGGTATCCGTGAGTTGTTAAATTATGGGGGACCCCTGATAATTTTAGGGATGAGCCCAGCTATTATTCAACAGCTCTGTTATGCCAACAACTGAGCTCCAGTTGTCTTCTGACAAGTAAGGAGTATTTCACTCAAAAGAATAGTTTCCTTCTTGAGATTTATGCATATATTTGATAAAATTAACCAATTGCCTCTTCTAAAAAAAGTTTCCTACCTAGATAAATGCAACAGCATAATAGCATCCCAGTGAAACACACACAAAATTCAAACTTAACTCTCTTTGTATCAAAGCTTGAATCTTTAATTTTTTTAAAATTATGTCTTTGTCATTGTTGCATAAGAGTACAATGGTACCCTTGGACAATATGAAAACAAACACACACCCCTCAAGAAAACTGATGCTTTCAAAACAACCTGCTGTGAGCTAAAAATCATAATTTTATTTCTTTAAAAAATGATTTCCATTAATGCTGTTTATTTTATGATGCACAAAACAACAATGGCAAACATGCAAGCTAGAATATTGGCCCACAGGAGATCTATTTTGAAGAACCCAATTGTGTGTTTTGTGGAACACAAAAATAAAAATGTGACTTTTAGAAAACAACGAACTCTCTTTAAAAAAAGTAATACTCATGTTTACATTTCTGTGCAACAAAACAGCAACACAAAAGCAATCATTGAAAAGAAATTGCTAGTTTTGTAAATAAAACAAATGTTTACTAATTCTTTGTATATTTGCTCTTCAGATACATTTCCAGAAGAACACCAGATTATGGCTATGCATTCCACTTTGGTAATTATTTCCTGTAGTTTAGAAACCCTGCCCCCCCCAAAAAAAATCTATGACAAACTCAACAGAGACATTTCACGATCATCATCAATGTTAGGCTGTTCAATAACGCTATGGGTGTGCCACTGTGCTCCTTTTAGATCGTGATGCTTGATTCTGAAAATATTATACTACCATTTAATTTTGAACCAACTGTCTTGCTTGAAGGAATAAACAATAGCTGAAAAATGCATCTCTTACCTTTGTAAAAGCTTAAGAGGAAAAATTTGCCAGTTGCATACTTAGGGCGTTCATATTTTGAGCTCACTTTATTTAAAGCCATTCTACTGGCAGAAGCTCTGGGGGGGAGAACAAAAACAAATCTTATAACCTTCCCTTTTGTTATTGCTACTTGATGCTTGTTCCCCTTTTTAAAGGAAATCAACGTTTTTATTAATCTTACACTACTTGTAGATCTGGGGCTGTGCTGGTGGCCAGTGTGGTCAGGCTAGAGATGACAAAATGTTCCACTTGGGCGCTGGGTTCATTGGCCAGAGATGTAGCCAAAATCATTAAAGCAGGAAGACCTGGTTTGGCTGAAAGCAGACTCATGACAGCAAATATGCGGGTTGAATAATGAAGCTTGTAGTTCAGGAATATTTGCATACTAGTTAGTCTTACCTGCAAAAAAAGAAAGAAAAGGTAACAATAAATACACTTTTTAGTTCTGTACAGAGCTGATTTCTGTCTATAAAATTACAAGCTGCTTTGAAGTAAATTCAAGAACTTTCAGGGGGCATCTCATTTCCCCTTCCCCACTTTTACTCCCCTGAAATCCCCATTAACCTCTCCATTTCCTGTTTCTTTCTCTCTTTTCTAGCAACTAGCCAACCTGCCTTTATCTGCCCCAGTTCAGCTCCAGATGCCTGTTTCTTCCTTTCTTCCCTCCACTTGGCATCCTCTTCCTGGGAAACCTCTGACCAAGTTGTGTGTGGTGCTCTCTGAGTCACATCCAATTGTGAGGTAGGGAATGTGCAAGGACCTGCAGAGGGTACTTCACTTTCCCCTGTATCCCCTTAACACACTCTTTTTCCTCTTTCTATCCTCCTGGCACCCCTGCATCCTCACATTTCCTTGCTTACGTCTCTTCTCACCCACCACCCACCCTACCTTTTATCTGCCCCCCCCCATCTGCAGCTATATTTATTATTTATTTCCTTCATTTATATCCTGCCTTTCTCCCCAATGGGGACCCAAAGCAGCTTACATCCTCCTCCTCTCTTCCATTTTATCCACACAATTACTCTGTGAGGAAGTTAGGCTGAGTGTGTGTGACTGCCTCAAACTCATCCATGAGCTTCCACAGCAGAATGGGGATTCATACGTGACTCTCTAAGATCCTAGTCTGAAACTCTAACCACTGCATTACACTGGTTTTCATGGGGTGGCTGCTCTTGAACATTAGCAAGCAGCCATGTCTGTGTGGGTCATGCAAGCCATGTGATAGCAAGTCACCCACTGAACGCTGCTGGATCTGGTCCCGAGTCCTTCCTCAAAGGACAAAATGGTCCTTGAATGGTCCTTGACACTTCCTCCTGCCTTTTCCTGACAGAAACCAGTGCTTGAAGGCTGGTAATACTATTGTGCTTGCCCAGCAACAACTACTGAGGGCATCTTTTTCTTAAAGCTACAGGGGGTCTTTTTATCATTTAGGGGAATTTTTGATTGTCCCAGGGTACTTTTTATAAAAAGTTTCAGGTTTTTATGCAAACCCGGGCTTTTCTTGGGTTTGTAGAAAGATGTGTCTTGTCTGTTCACAGCTCCAATACTCTCTCCATGCGTGTGTGTGGCGGGGGAGAGAGAGAGATGTGAGTATAACTGTCTGTCTGTCTAATTTTCTTCTTTCTACCATTATGTAAGACTTTGGTTCACAATCCAGAGGGCAGCAATATCTCCTCCATTCAACAACATAGACCAGCCCAGCACCATGCTGCAAACTTTGGCAGCTTGTTGGGCATACAGGGGACTACCTACTCTTTAAAACCCAAGTACTGCAGGATGGCTGGACCAGCTTATGTAGTTCTCTGAATTGTATGTTTATTAAATTTTAAAAAATTTTTTTAGAAGTACATGCTCTCAAAAAACTTATTTTATCTACTTTAATTAGAGTCTGTCATTCTCACTAGGGTCCATTCTACATCTAGCATTTGCTTCACTGTTTTACCAAACCCACACAGGAACAGAAAAAGATGTGGCTCAAAACCACAGTCAAATACCCTGGGCCAATGCCATACTGACTGCAGAGTTACCCCTCAATGGCCATAAAATGGCCATAAATCTATGCAGATGCTACCATAAAACCAAGAGATCAAACAAAGTGAAAGTAGCATGCAGTGTAGAGGGGAATTTCTGTTCCAGCGTGGGTTTGGTAAAACAGCGGAGCAAATGTTCAATCCACATTGGGCCTAGGGCTCAAGGTGGATTACAGGGTATGAAACAGTGCCATCCGCATAATGAACATTGCAATTGGACGAGGATCATGGACAATGCAAACGACAATCTATCTAAGGCTATGCAATACAGCAAGTGGATTACAAGGTATAGGACAATGCAGTAAAAGCAGGTGACACCTATAATAATCACTACAGAGGACTACAATCCTGTTCCATTATTATGGTGCCCTCCTGAACTGTTCCATTCCCCCTCTCTCTGTACTGGGAAATGATAATGCAAGATGCTTTCTCTGGAAGTTCCTACTCCTTAGGAAAGTTTAAAAAAGCCACAGTCCAGACTTGACTTTGAAGCAGGAGCTGTTTGCCCTGCAGCATTTGGTGTTCAGCCCAGCCACTCCCAGACTTGGTAGTCACAAAGGAGGCGAGGGCTGAGTCAGGGGCTGGGTTATGGGCTGCGCTCCACCCTCCCCTCTCCTATTTAAAGCAGCTGCTGCATGTGCTGATGCCTTCAGCTTGCGGCTGCATTCTTCCCACCCTACCCCCCTTGCATTCAGTTGTTATGAGTTATGTTTCATGTTCATTGTTATTTGTAATTGTCATAGCTTTGGGGTGGTTTGCCATTGGGATAGATCCTTTTTTGTCGGGAGACAGTACCTGTGCGCCTGTCTCCTCCAGGTTGGGGATTCCCTTAAGGAGTCTTGGGGGAGGAGCACCAAGCAATATGCCCAAACAGGGGCTGTCAGCTAGCTCTCAGTACCAGGTGGCAAAGGAACCATGCAGGAGCTGATGCCTGTGGGACCCTGGAAATATGCCATTCTGTGGTCAGGAGGGCCGTGGGGTGGATCAGTATATAGGGTGGCAGGTGGGTCACATGATGCAGGATCCATCCCCATGCTGTGCCAATGCTCTTGCTCTGCATCTATCAAAGCTGTGGCCTACTTTCACCCAAATCAAGTGTCATGGTTTTTCTTCTCGCAGTACCCCCTCTCCTTTATAGCCCCTGGGTTTGCAACAGCAATATTTTCTTTTGTTCTTGGGCCAAACCCAGGAAGAGGCTAGCAGTGCTATGTACGGAGTTCACAGTAGGTTAGTGTGCAGGTCCAATTCAGATTGGGATCAGGGCCCGGGGGAGTCGGATTTAGGGAAGGGAAAGAACCTCAGTGGGGTACAACGCCACAGAGTTCACCCTCTAAAGCTGTCATTTTCTCCAGGGGAACTAATCTCTGTTGGCTGGAGATTAGTTGTATTTCTGGAAAATCTCCAGGCCCCACTTAGAGGTTGACAACTCAGATGTATCCTATAGTCTGCTTCTGACAATGGAAAGGCACCCATTGGTGAAAGAAGGGGACTAGCGTCCTCTGTGCTGTTAATAAAGATCTCTTAACCACCTGGAACAAGATTTTTTTGGGGGGGTATTTGTTTTTTGTGAGCTGCAATGGGAGAGGAGGACCTTGTAGGACTTGTAGGACACAAACCATGATTTCAATACGTATTTCTATCTTTCCATGAGCCATCACATCAACAGAGTGAAAACCGGGTGCATGTCTGCCTGAGAAGTTTCTTCTAAAGCTGCTCTATCCTTATACAATTACTCCTTGGGGGGGAAAAAAACTTATTATGATGGCAGAGAAATATGCATGTTGCATAATACATTCACACACACAGACAGACACACATGTTACTTATCTTACCCACGTGGGGTCTTTCTTGGCAAAACCCTTTAGACACAGCAGGGCAACATGCTGAACTCGGAGTGAAAAATCAGAAGCTGCAAATCCTGGCAAGAATTCCTTGAAGGGTTTCATGATAGACCTGTGTTGCAGATTTTCATAGGCCCGCAAAAGCAGGACAATATCGTCTTCATTAGGCTTCTTTAACACTTCATCTTTAAAGTCCGTCACAGGCTATAAAAAGAAAAATAGTTTAACCCTCATAACAGTAGTACTGGCAGACAAGGGTCCCAAACCAAAAATACTTGTGTACATATAGGTTTTGCTGACCACGGACAGTGGCATGGGAATTAGATGTAGGTGTGAAATAAAGATAGGAAGATGTCTGATTTTTCTTGAATGATTCCAATTATCAACATGGTCATGCTTATGTGCATGTGTTCTGGCACCTCTTCTGTTTTCTTATTCATACAGGTCATGTTAGTACACATCCATTACTCTCAATCACTGCCCTAATTACTGCAAACTATTTTTAAAACAAAGTTTACAAAATATGACAGAAAAGGACTGGTTGGTCGCTGCATAACATGATCAGTCCAGCCAAAAGCAAATACTGCCAGAATGATATGATGTGGCTCTACCACAGGTAGGATAGCCAGTTATGATGGAGATCTGTAAAAGGCCTGCACAGGTGAGGAACAGGGCCTCAGCAGGAGCTGTGGGGCTGATAAAGAATGAGAAGGTGACCCAGACAGGTTTTCTGAAGCACCCCAGCACAGAAGCCTAATAGGGAAGTCACCTGATGGTTTCCTCCTGCTGCCTGCCTCGTATGTCACTCATATGTAAGAAATGGCAAAACTGTGAAATAATACCCATCAGAACCTTTAATAGAGCCATTTCACTTAGTATTTTGTTTTCAGGAGTATAACTGAAGCACTAAAGACTGTGTTATTGTAATTTTCCTTTCAAAAGTGTGATTCATTTTCATTTTATGCATTGTTGTTGCATTTCCTGAAGTTCAACTTCGTAATTTTATTTACTTTGTTTTTGTTTATTTTGTTTATTGTTTTGTTTATTTTGTTTTCATTGGTTTAATGAGAAACATTTGAAGCTGTAACTTTGTTTCCCATCTAATTTGTATGGAACTGGCAGGAATTGTACCCTCGCCCTAGAGATTCTCCATTAAGAAGGACCTATCTATTTTGTAGGGGCTGCGGTGGCTCAAGTGGTTAAGACACTGAACTGCAGACCGGAAGGTCAGTAGTTCAGCAGTTTGAGACCCGAGTGCTGCATGATGGAGTGAGCTCCCATCTCTGGTCCCAGCTCCTGCCAACCTAGCAGTTCGAAAGCAAGAAATTGCAAGTAGACGAATAGGTACCACTTTGGTGGGAAGGTAACAGCGTTCCATGTGCCTTGGCGTCTAGTCATGCCAGCCACATGACCATGGAAATGTCTTTGGACAGCGCTGACTCTTCGGCTTGAAATGATGAGCACCACAACCCTAGAGTCGGATTCGACTGGCTTTCGAGCAAAGAAACCTATCTATTTTTATTCTCCATTTCCTCTGAAAAGTTCATGGTAGTATACATGATCCTTTCATTCACCATTTTACATTCACAACAACATATTTGTGGGTTCTGATTCTGTGTTGTTAATCTAGTTATTAATAATTGGGGTGCACTTAAATGGCTTTAACAGAGAAACCCCAAAATTGTCGGTCTGTGAGTGGAATAGCAATCGCTGTGGGATTTTCCAGTAGCATCACCAAACTACACTAAGAATTCTTTTGGCAGAATCCATGAGAGTTAAATGGTATAATATCAACATCTGTTAGTAGTGTACATAAGAATCTTACATATCTATAGCTATCTCCTTCTGTAGTTAATAGAACTCAGGTCATTGGGTTAATGTTAAATATATCGCTTTCCCAAAGGGATTATAATAATATGAAGAAATTGCTTTATAGGAATTTCCAACTAACCAATCAATAAATAGCAGACAAAAATCTGGAACTTGTTAAGGGGAAAACAAAACAACAAAAGCCATAGAAAGTGCTGAGAATGGTCGCCTCCCTAGACTTCCCATCATTTTAAATCTTAAAATTCTGATTTCATAAACATTAGTAGGAAAATAGTGGATTGTAGATAACCTTTATTATACCTTGAGAGCTGGACAATTGTTCAAGCCAGTACAGTATTTGTTGCATAGTGATGCATAGGCAAGAAAGACAATTCTGAAAAGGTAATCATGTGAGTGTTCTTTATGAACTGCTCTCAGGAGGGACTGTGGAGAGAAAAGTTACCCATTACTACAATAAACATCAAGAAACAAACAAACACATTTATATCATTAAGATCTGATTCCCTGAACTGGAATTTGTTTCAAACTTGTGAAGCTAATCTGCACATGCATAGATATAATCCCATATCATCAAAGTTCTGCAAAGCTAAAAATATAACAATGCTTAGTATTCAGAGAATGAATTCAGATAACACACACACACACACACACACACACACACACACACACACACATTTACAACAGCCTTGTAAAATAAGTTAGCATGGCTAATGGCTTATTTAAAGCACCTAATTAATAAATTCATGGAAGAGACAAGATTCGAACCAGGGAATCCCAGTATAGTCTCTTACAGCACAGTTTTATGCAGAGTTACTACAGTCCAAATTCTTTGAGATCCAAGGGCTTACGCTGCATAGGATTGCACTGTTAGCCACCAAGCTCTCCAGAAGTTACTTTAATAAATTGGTTTAAAGGCAAATATGGTCCATGCTACAAATAGCATTCAAAGCCCATGCGGCCTTAAGCAAACGCACCTGAGGATTTAAAAGCAGTAGAAATGTATTCTGCCAAGAGAGAGAAGTGTGATTTCTCTATCTCTCTCATTCATTTTCTTCAATCACCAGACTAATATAGCTTTCCACAGTTCAGTCAAGATTTTTACTGGCTTCTATGTATGTGAGAAAACAATTGTTCCCACCACAATCTCATAGAGAAAACACACTTTTCTCAGTAGGCAACTTATGAAAGAGATCTCTTTTTCACATGCCCATAAATTACACTGACCTATCATGAGGATTCCCTTTTTGTAGTCAGCAATATTGGGTTAGACCTGACCAGTGTTCTGCTGAGTGAAGCTCATCTTTGTCTGATTTCCCTTTGCCCTGTGATCCCCAGAAATGCCTTGTTTGGGACCTAAGAACCCTTGCAGACTTAAAGACATGCAAGTCCGGGGGTAAGCTGTGGGGGGAAAATCAGGCAAGATTGCCCTTTCCTTTTTCATCAGTGGAACAATGGGAGGATCCAACCATTTTCTCTCGCTCCTATTTGGCTCTCATATACAATACCTAACCTGGTAGCCCAGGGTAGTCCAATTTTGTCAGATCTCAGAAGCTAACAGCAACCAAAGAGTGTAGGTATACAAGGGAATAACAATCTGTGAGAAAAAAGACACTAATACGCACTCTTGTGAGCAATGTTCCCTCTAAGCTGTGGAGTCTTGTGAGCAAAAATTCTACTTGGTGAGCTCCTGGCATTAAAGTTGTGAGCGAGCGATTTTGGCTACTACATCAATTCGTTTGCTCTGGAGCCCTCCTTCCTGAGCGAAGACAAAAATGTGTGAGCCAGAGGCTAAAGAACTGTGAGCTAGCTCACACTAACTCAGCTTAGAGGGAACACTGCTTGTGAGTTACAGCAAACACATCTCATAAATGGGCAGTTATTGACAATACATCTCAGGAAAAGCTCAAGGCTTTACATCACACTTCCTTCCATAATTACTGCCCATTTATGAGATGTGTTCGCTGTAACTCACAAGAGTGCATATAACCTATTTGAAGATATATTGTCTATTAGTTACTGAGGAAGTTATTTGAAATGGAGTTCTTAATATCCGGATTCTTCATGCATCTTCACCTCAAGAGGAAATTTTTCTACTTTAATATTGTGCTTCTATGGTTGCATTTGTATGAATATTTTGGTTATTATTGAACTAGTGTTAGCGTCTTTTTCACACAGATTGCTATTCCCTTGTAGATCTCAGAAGCTAAACAGGGTCAGCCTTGGCTAGTATTTGGATGGGAGACCTCCAAGGAATACTGTGACACAGAGGCAGGCGGCAAACTACCTCTGAATATCTCTTGCCTTGAAAACCCCATGGAGTAGCCATGTCAGCTGAGATTTGACGGCACTTCCCACCACCACCCAATGCCCCCCCTCCAGTCACTGTGAAAAACAGCTTTTTACTGAAATTTAAAACTTTTATTATCATGTAAAAAAAAGTTTATTTAAGGAAAGCCAGTATCACCAATCAAAATATGTCAGTTATATTTTACCTCAGCTTCTTCCATAACTTCAAGAGATGGGGTGCTGTAATGAAAACCTATGATCACTGTCTGTGCTACTTCAAGGCTGGTGACTTCTCCCTCTTCATATCTGTTTTTCAACAATCTAATTCCATGGGGATTATCAGCAGAAGCCATTACATCCCAAAAAATGCGCCTACAGGAAAAGGTACAATAGTTACATCTGAGTCTCCATTCTTTTAATTTAGACTTGTTTTAGTTATGCTTTTTCTTTGGCAAAAGGATTTCTTAGTCTTTTACCTGCATGCTGACTGCTGAGAGCACTTTTTATATACAGAATCATAAAGTTTTTTATCTGCTTTGTGCATCATCTGTGCAAGCCACTGGAATTTCTTTATACATTCCTTTGAAATATTCTCCCACGTGTGCTGTGCCAGATATTTCAGGTCATCCACAATCTGTTAGAAAGGATTTTTATTTTCAACAAAAAAGAACATGTCAGATATTAGTCCATGCCATGGATAAAGAATATTGGCATTAGCACGAGAGTTACAAGTACATTTCTACCTTCACATTTTACCTGGCGTTCAAGTTGCTCGACAGGAGTGGAAAGCTGCTGTGACTCACTGCTAAACTGGAATGCAAGTGGTCCACAGTCCATTAAGTTGGCTGGATGCTCTTCTGGGCTATGTTGCTCCACTTTGATCAACTGAATGTTTTGGCTGCAGTGAGAAAACTCAGTTATATTTAAAGCAAATAGTAAGTACAGAAAGTGCTTTCTGTGACTTTGTATTTCCATCTGCCACTGCCCTGATATACTATGTTATTTGCTTCCTCCAAAGAGCTGATGATAGCATATATGGCTCTGCTATCCACCACTTTATCCCCACAACAACAGTGTGAGTTAGATTAGGCTGAGAAAAAGTGGCAAGTTCTCGGTTACCCAAAGAGTTCAATGGCACAGTAGAGATTTTAATGGGGGTCTCTGTTCCTTGTGCAGCACTCTAATCACACTGGCCATCTCTAATCTTTGAGCAATGAAATATATGAATATATATGCATGATTTTAGCTTTGTCCCTGAGTAACTGATAGTTACAACATATGTTTTCTTAGTATATTACCTTTCATATCAGTATGTTTTTTTCCAGTTTGGTGTAGTGGTTAAGTGCGCGGACTCTAATCTGGGAGAACCGGGTTCGATTCCCCACTCCTCCACTTGCACCTGGCTGGATGACCTTGGACAAGCCATAACTCTGGCACAGCTGTTCTTGAAAAAGAGCAGTTTCTGTCAAGAGTTCTCTCAGCCCCACCTACCTCACAGGGTGTCTGTTGTGGGAAGGGGAAGGGGAAGGAGTTTGTAAGCCGCTCTGAGACACTTTTGGGTAGTGAAGGGTGGGGTGTAAATCCAATCTCCTCCTCCTCCTCTCAGTTTTGCTGTAATTATTTATATTTATCTCTCTCACACACAATCTAGAGCATCAATAGTCTGTCGTGATGTCCCTATCACTTATAAATCTCATAATTACATTGGAATGGTATTGTACTTGAAATTCATATCCAGCTTACTGTAAACTTAGAGATTATTTTATTAGTATTATTTTCAAGGGAGCTCCTTTTCAGATGGTTTCCACAATTCAGATTAATGCATAATAGCATGAAGTTCTGTTCATCATATTATGTTTGTTTTGGCTTTTAAAGATATTTATCTTGCTTAGAAGTAAACTAGATATCTTGCTTAGAAGTAAACTAATCAGAAATGGGCAACTTCACTAGCAGTCATTTGGGTGGTGTTGCACCTGTTTTGGATTTACAGCTAACCATAGCTTTCTAGGATAATGTATAAGTTTACGAAATGAAATATGGGCAAAACGATACTGTGGGTGTTGAGGGTTAGTCTTGGTTAGGAAGTTTGACTAGATTAAGAT
The DNA here is from genome assembly GCF_001447785.1 of Gekko japonicus. Classification (NCBI taxonomy): domain Eukaryota; kingdom Metazoa; phylum Chordata; class Lepidosauria; order Squamata; family Gekkonidae; genus Gekko; species Gekko japonicus. The sequence continues at coordinate 19,974 of NW_015169240.1, read as the reverse complement.
TCCAAAGGGATAAATTAAAATCATTTGTAACATTAGATCATTTTATACAGTAGTAAGATACCTGGCCTCCATGTCAATACTTCCTCCATTTATCCCATTAAATGGCATATACTGATGGGTTTCCATAACGTCCACTTGATCAATTACATATTCATTTTGTGTCTTCTTGATATAATATCTAGATGTAACGGTAGCTTGAGAATTCTTATTTCATGATGAAACAAAGAGAATGGGAACAGAAAATAGTTCATTATATATAGTTTTATAAAACCACAGCTAGAGAAATCGCAATACACAACCTCAACCTGATCCATAAAAGATACTTTTGACCTCCCCATTGCCATTCTTTCTCTAGGGTTGCTTGCCCTAGAGGGAGGGGGGAGAGAGAGAGAGAGAGAGAGAGAGAGAGAGAGAGCTCTTGTTTGTGCATGACTGTGGGCTGAACTACACATTATACATGACACAAGTCAGGCCACGAGTGCCTGACCTGACTCTCAGTCACACATTCAAATGGGGACTTAAAAACCTGTCACTCTGTGAAGCTCCAAGCACTGCTAGGGGGAAGGAGGGGCTTGAGTCTTCTCTCCTGTGCTGTTCTCACCAGCAGAAACAGCTGAGGAAGGGGGGGGGGGGTCAGCTTGTCCCTTTCTCCAGCTCCATGTGCCCTGAGATGTCACACACAGCACCTACTTCAATCCTGTCTTCCTCTCCTTTGTTTATATGCCATGTTATTTAGAAAGATAAAACTATTAGGACACAAGGGGGTGTGAAGCAATTGCCTTCTTCTGTGCTTTTCTCTTTATCCTTTACTCTGTTTTCCCAACTGAAAACAACAATGTAGGGGAAAACAAACAAAAACTTGGATAAACTAGTTGTGATTATGGGACATATCTCCAATCCTTTTAGAAGTGTAAATAGTAGCTGCCAGTGCTCTTGATATGACAAAGGCATTCACTCCCCTCCCTCCCGCTATTTTTACAGTCTCTATATCCTCTTGGGTTGCTCTTGTCTGTAGGAAAACCACTATGCAGCAAGTACAAATATAGTAGGTGCTGTACAAGAACTTGTAAGTTACCTCCTATGGGAGAAATAACTGCTCCCAAGGGCAATTGAGTGTGCAATGGGAAAGTGTCATGCCATGCCATAGCCCTATTCTGCCATGTCCACTTTAACCTTACAAAACTCAAAGGGAAAAGAAAAAGAGCTCAAAAGTAAGGGTAGAAAGAACTCTTCCTCACATATTCTTCTGCCAGCCTTACTTCCCATTTGCTTGTATGGATTAGAAGGGTGTATGGGGAAAATATAATCCATGCACCTTTCCATATCTTTGATTATGGAATAGATTTAGACACATTCTTTGCCTCTCTCACTTCCCCAATTTCCTTTTCCAGTCATTACACATATGAGGGAGGGGGAACTGCAGCAAGGCACTTGGTGAGGGGATGTAGTTATTTATCTCTTCCTCTCTCAGCTTTACAGATTTCAGGTAAGATTAGCTGCTGACCATGGCTCTAATATAATCATTTATATTCTTGTTAGATTACTGTGAGGGAGTCTGTCATTGGGGCTGAGGACTATAGCAAAGGAATATTAAAGTGCCTTAACGCTGTAGCTGTTTCTTTACTTGATGCTAATTGTTAGGAGCTGGTCTTCTGATAGTTCTGATCTTGAATGAGGCCTCAGAGAAAGCCCCTCTACCTGAGTGAAGAGAGACAGATGTATGTGTGTGTGCATGTTCAGTGAATACTTTTTTTTTTTGAGAATGGAACAAAAAGGGAGAGGCAAATAGAGGACTGACAGTGAGTTGGTTAACATCTTCATGGTTCAGTCTCTTCTCTCCCCTGTAAGAAGAGCTCTGTAAGCTCTTGGAGGATTGGCTACATTAGGGGTGTGTCACCTAATATGCAAAGGAGTTCCTGCTACAAAAAGAGCCCTGGATATGATCTAGAAATCTGATTAATAGGATTTTGCCATCAAAACTGACCTCTCTCTCTTCAGACTGCTTGGTGGATCATGATGGTCCATGGGACATGTGAAGGAAAGTTTGACAAACTTGACCTTATATTTTCTGAAACTAATAGGCTAAGTGCTCACCCAGTATATCCAAAATGAAATTGTCCAAGACTTTCCTGAACCCTTGAAAATTACTCTTTGGGATATTTGCTTAGCTCTGAGCTTCAATTGTTTTTAACCAAATTCTGGAATCCCGTGTACATTTGCAGAATCTCATTTTACTTTACAATTTAGAACTAAAAAAAAAGTTAGAAATCTTATTCTTGAACATTATACATGGATTCTTGAAATTAATAAACCAATTCAAGTAAAGAAAGGACTTCTATCACTAAAGAGATAAGCCATCTAGACAGGGACCATGTAATTTCTTTTTACCATTTAGTTTCAAGTACTCTGATAGTATTAATTTTTTTTTTTTACCGGTATCAGTAGTGCCGGTAGTAATGAATCCTACTCCAAAGTGGGTGTTTGGAGCAGATAGACTTAGATGAACCAACTAGCTATACAAGACTACAATGCTATTATTTTTATTAAATGCCACAACCCATTGTTACAGTTGTGTTGTTCTCACTATTACAGGTTATACTGAAGTTTAAATTCCTATTTCAAAAATAACTGGATTGTAGTGCTGTCATCTTTGGGTTGGGAAATTCCGGGGGATTTGGGGTGGGACCTGGGGAGGGGAGGGACTTTAGTGGGGTATAATACCATCAAGTTTACCATACCAAGCAGCCATTTTACCCAGGGGAACTGATTTATGTTATCTGGAGATCATTTGTAATTCTGAGAGATCTCCAGGCCCCACCTGGAGGTTGACAACTCAACTGCAGTATGATACAATCTTTGGAATCAGTGCCCAAGGATTTCGGGACACACTTCTGGGGACTTAATGGAATCTATTAAGAGCCTGCATGTAGTTCATGTCTCACTAAGTTGATATCATCATTGACTCTCTTTGACATATCTGATTTAGTGTGATCAAAATTCACTGGGCAATGCTAGGATTGCTTACTAGCACACAGCCATGCCATCATACGGACCTACTTTGATAGAAAGTAGTACTTGGTCATAATAAGTCCTAGATATAGTTTACAAACCTCAGAGAATCACCCCCGCACATGTTATTAGGCTATTTAACAGGGCGGTATTAATGCAGTTGTTTGCAACTAGCTGCTTATGTATCTGCTTGTATGTGTAAATTGGGCTTTACAGTGTTGCAGATCAAATTTGTCATGGTCATGGAGTAACCACCCATCCACTTTACAAGCTTTCCAAGTCTCCTACTATGATGGGCAATGTCTGCTGGTAACCCCTGCTGTCCACTACTGAGAGAAAAATTGGTTAAAAATTGCTGTGAGCATGACAGCATTAACATAGAATTGCTAGTGATTCCTAGAGCATTTGATGTCACTTCTGCATTTTCCCCAGAAGTGACATAGCACCACTTTACTGGCTGGATGCTACTTACCTCTTTGCATTCTGTGCATGGAGTAGTATATGCAGCACCGACAACTTTTTCCGGTCTGTTAAGACAATCATTTAAGTTTTTGGCTTTCATCACTAATATTCGGTTTGCATTATTGCTGTCTGGAATAGTATACATTGCTTTGCAAAGACCTTCAATGCCATTCTGCAAAAACATGAAATATCCTGTATCATTTGTAGAATATAACTCCACTTTAATACACTTTTAAAATCATCCTCTCCATTTTCTTCTTTTCTTGTCAGAGACTCAAACACCAGCTTCAACTGAAAGTTCACTGAGAAAACCCCTACAGATGTCAGTGGAATCATGGTTTGGCCCAGTGGAACATTTTTCATTCAGTTCCAATAAGGGCTTACTGTATATGAAGCATAATTTGAACATTTTAATTAAAAATGTGGGGAAATAAGTTGATCAGTCCAAATTAAACCTCAAAAGCATGGGATTTATGGGTTTTGGCTGGCACTTTGCTCCTCAAAATCCCATCTAATCTACTCTTCACACATTCCTCTGTTAGAAGCCTTAGAATAGGAGATGAGCAGACATGCTGTAAAAGAAGCAATTGTGTAAGAATTCAGGAGCCTTAGCCATCATCTTCCTTATATTAGTAGTTTTCATTCAGATCTACAGTATTATCACATAAATTTGTATTTATCAGAACTGCAATCTCTGTATATGCATAAGGTCTATGTAGTTTAAGCTTCATTTTCAAGGTGACATGTCTGGAGTCTTCCACATGCCTTAGAATGTTTGTTAGCCAAGGAGCTGATTTGCACTTATCTGACATTAAATAGGAAGGAGTGTATGTTGCATTGGAAATGGTACGTTCATAATGGTAGTTGAACCTCACATGTGCTGCCTCTAGCCATTCAAGGCTTTCTCCCCTTCCCCAAACTACCTGTGGGTGAATTTCACAGGTGGAACTATGAATGTTGCACAAATGAAAACTAGGAGCATTTTATTAGGCCATATGTTGTCAGTTCCTTTTTGAACTATTTGTTTAGATATGAAATGGATAATGTCAAACAATACAAGCAATAATCAAATAATACAAGCCTTGCAATGGTTTTTCTCCTTTCTCCGTGGTTGGGGACAGAGGGTGGCGCTTGGCGAGAGGGTCTCCTCATGATACTCACTGGAATGTGGAGTGCCGCAGGGGGCGATCCTCTCAGCAGTGTTATATAACATCTACATGCACCCCCACACCCAGGTAGTCTGGAGGCATGGACTGGGTTGCCATCAGTATGCAGATGACACCCAGCTCTATCTGTTATTGGACAGCCATCTGACCACCACCCCTGATAAACTGTGTGAGGCTTTGGATGCTGTAGGTAGATGGTTGTGGCAGAGCCGGTTGAAGTTAAATCTATCAAAGATGGAGATCTTGTACCCGGGTGGTGGTGGGGGAACAGATATGGTTATCAGGCTCCCCATTCTGGAACGGGTGCCTTTCATGCCAGCCCAGAAAGTGTGGAGCCTGGGAGTAATACTGGATGCCTCCCTTTCCATGGAGGCCCAAGTTACTGCAGTCGCCAGATCTGCATTTTTCCATCTTAGGCAGATTAGGTTACTGACCCATGCAATGGCCACTTCCAGGCTTGATTACTGCAATTTGCTGTACACAGGCTTACCCTTGAGGCTGAGACAGAAATTACAGCTGGTACAAAATGCAGTGGTGCTGACGTCAACGTCTATGCAGGCTCGCGTTTGGCAGGTACTCTGCCAATTGCATTGGTTACTGATAGAGTTCCAGATCAATTTCAAGGTGTTGGTAATAACCCTTAAAGCCTTACATGGCCTGGGACTGACATATCTGAGGGACTGCCTTTTCCCATATATGCCCCAAAGAGCATTACGCTCTATGGATCAACACCTCCTGGTGGTCCCTGGCCTGAAGGACACCCGCCTTGGCTTGACTAGGGCCAGGGCTTTTTCGGCACTGGCCTCTGCCTGGTAGAACATGCTCCCTATTGAGATCAGGGTCCTGTGGGACTTTCTTAAATTCCACAGGGTCTGCAAGATGGAGCTGTTCCACCAGGCCTTCGGATAAGGCAGCAGGCATCCATATGTGGCTTCCCTAAGATTCTGTCACCCATTTGATGTTAGCCTTTACCATTTGGCCAGGAACCTCTCGCAGCCAGCTAATTTCTGTCTTTGAACTGTAACCTCCATTTTAATGTTTATTATGTGTTTTTAATTTTCAATTATTTTATTGTATTACTAAAATGTTATTACCCGCCCAGAGCCTGCCTGGGGAAGGGTGGGCTATAAATAAATAAAAAAAAAACCTATTCAGAGAATGGGACTTGATTCATGAACACTGCCAGTGTATACAGGGGTAGATCAAGATGGTAGCTGTGTTAGTCTGTTTGTAGCAGTAGGAAAGAGCAAAAGTCCAGTAGCACCTTAATGACTAACAAAATTTGTGGTAGGGTATGAGATTTCATGAGTCACTGCTCACTTCTTCAGATTCAGTTAGAATGTGAGTCCATCTGTCCTATATATTGGAAAGTTGGGTGATTTCAGATGCCAAATGACATTAGCAGGCAAATGACAACAGCAGGTGTGATTGCATTCGGTGTGGTACACAGAGAGGTAGTAGGCATGGAGAAATCAGCATTGGTTTTGAGACAGGAAACCTAGGTCTTGATTCAGTCCAGGTGGATGCATTGTATTGAGCTTCCTTATCAGTTGCAATTCAGCTGTCTCTCTGCTGATTTCTCCATGCCTACTACCTGTTGGAATACGCAAGGTCTATAGTGCAGCCTTATGAAGAAGATCTAAAGATTGCCCTACAGGGAGACAGATGAAGGACTGTTAGTTAGCATAGCTAGATTAGGGACAGCCCACAATTTCAAATTATGTCCTTCCTGTGTCCTGATTGGCTCTTCTGGAGACTTCCTGCTCCTGCAGAGCTTCCTTCTTCTTGTTGTTCCTCCTTCAGTTAGGTTAGACAGGTAAGACAGTTAAAGTTCTCTCTCTTCTGTGTTCCATAACAGTTTGTTCTTTTTAAAATAGACCTCCGCTCTGCTTCCTTTGCATATTTAAGCTCTGCCAACACTACCTCTCTGTGTATCACACCTAAGCCAATCACACCTGCTATTGTCATTTGCCTGTTAATGTCATTTGGCATCCGAAATCACTCCACTTTCCAATACATAGGACAAATGGACTCACATTCTAGCTGCATCTGAAGAAGTGAGCAGTGACTCATGAAAGCTCATACCCTGCCAAAAACGTGTTAGTATTTAATGTGCTACTGAACTCCTGCACTTTTCTAGTATATATAGGGACTTGTCTTATCCCAGGTCATACCACTGACCCATCTACCTCAGCACTAGCTACCTTGACTAGCAGCTTCTTTCCAGGATCTTGTGCAAAGAAAGCCTGCTGTTTTCTGCCCTCTTTTAACTGAAAATGCCAGGGACTGAACCTTCTGCGTGCAAATTACGTGCAGCTTTACTACAGATCACCTCTGAACTTCCCATTTTATTTCAAAGGGACTCAGAAGGAAGTTCAAATGATCCAATTTAATTAGCTTGAAAACCACCATCTTATTTTTCTTTGGTTTGGCTTACAGATGTCATGATATGACAGTCTCTGATGCCTGCTAAAGGCAAGGGCAGATGTGGAAAAAATAGCATAAATCTAAAAGTAGGCGCAATGTGTTGCAGATGCTAGGCTTTAATACAATATAACAAAGGGGCACAATAGTAGTTCCTAAACCAATTTCCTCAATCCAATACTAATATTTTTAAAAATTGTTTTTTTTTAAATTAAATTAACTAAGGTGAATTTTGAGCTAAAAATAATTTCAAACTTTTTAAAATCAACAACCGAATCATAATTGGTTTAATTAATGTAAGTATACGTCTTAAAATCAAATTAATCACTGTCTATAGTCAGGATCACAATAAAAGGCAAATTACAGTGTTCATTCATAAATCAGTACTGTGCAGCCTTGGGTTTTATCCCCTGAAACAATTTTAACCCAGTATGACTTATTTATGTTGGAACTTGTATGCTTAAAAAAAAAAAACCTATCTGATAATTTCTTTCCATAATACAACTCTAAGCAATTTCGGAAATGGATAAACTGAAATAACTAAGCATACAAATTAGGATGTTAAACTTGTTTGAGTAATGATAAAAAGTTCTATATCAGGTCTAAGGTCAAGGGCCAAATACTTTATATGGTCAATAGCTGCAAGAAATTCTTCACTTATCAGTATCCCTTACTTCTCAGAAGAATCCCTTTTTGTTGTGCCTTTCTAGCTGCTAGGTCACCAAATGTCTCAGAGCACCTTCCCCCCCCCCCCAAGCCTCTAGCCAGCCTTTTGCTCTCATTCACTATGGCTCCCTTCCTTGGGATTCCACAAATCAGGCTGATTCTGTTATTGCCTTTATTTTCAGAATATCCTCTTTTCTTCTGATTTATAGTGGAGAGGTGATGGGAGGGGTTCTATGAAAAAAGCTCAAAAGAAAAAAAAGCCTACAGGAAAAAGGCCCACAGAAAAATCCCCACAGCCATAAATGCTCACAGGAAAAAAGCTCACGTGGAAAAATGCCCAAACAGAAAAAAGCCCACACAGAAAGAAGCCCACACACAGAAAAGCCCACATAGAAAAAAGCCCACACGGAAAGAAGCCCGCATGGAAAAATACCATGTAAAGCGCCATATATATTTATAATGGTGGATAACTAGGGGTCGTTTCACAGAAAAAGAGGTGCAGGAGCTCATTAGCATAACTCATTAGCATAACTTATTTGCATATGCCACACCCCCTGCCATCACCGGAAGTGTGTCAGAAGGCAACACCCACCACTCAGGCTCCTCTGGACTGTTTTGGATTGCTAGCTATTGGGGGGGGGGTAACGGCAGATCTGCCCTCACAGAGTAGGGAGTGCTTGTACCTGAAGGCGGGCCGGGGGGGGGGGCTCTGAAACTTACTTGGCGCTTTTTTGCTCC
>NW_015169240.1:0-11479 GCF_001447785.1 Gekko japonicus | reverse complement strand
CTGTATGAATAGGGTTTTAATGCTCTTGAGCGTAAAGGCTTGGAAGGGAAAATGCAGGAAATAAAAGTGACCATTTTGTTATCAACAAACTTTAGTAAGAAGGAAAAACAATAACAGAAATTAAACTTTATATAGAAATATTTTTAAATAAAATTAAATACTTTAATTTTTAAAATTTTGTTATTAACATTAAAACCATAAGATAATATTAAAATAAGTCAATTTCCTAGCTCTATTTCCCTTTACTTGTATTTTAACAAATACAGTGTGGTACACCCAGTGACCAAGACAAAAGACTACCTAACCCTAATATTAAAAGCAACAGTTATTTAACAACATTTAATAACAACAATAATAACAATAATTTAATAACAACTATCTCCTTAAGTAATTAAGTTTGTTCTGCCTGCTCATATTGCTGCACAGAAATGGCAACCATGTCATGTAGTGCCTCATATTTCCTCTTTTTCACCTCTAGGCGACCTGCCTGTGCATTAGCCAGTGTTAATTTGTGGCAAGCCAGGTCCCTCTGCAGTCCATCAGATAGAGACCACACACTGGGATGACTGCAGTGGAATAGGGAATTAAGAGAACTACATGAAATGGTTGCCAGTTCTCTTATTATTTGTTATTTAACGTTTTCTTATGATTTTGTTATCTTTTAAAAACAAAATAAGTAAATAATATTAATTATTTGAAGAATTTAAGTCATATAGTTGTTCAAAAGCTGTGTATACTAGACAGTCTATACATAATTTAACATCTTTATGTCTTTACATTAGAAATTACTTCATACCAACATTACAAAGGTTGACAAATGGTAAATTAATAAATTTAAAGTATTTAATTTTTAAAATATTTCTATATAGACTTTAATTTATGTTGTTATCGTTTTTCCTTTTTAATACAGTTTGTTGATAACAAAATGGTTAGTTTTATGGTCCTGCATTTTCCCTTCCAAGCCTTTACATTCATTAAAGCCCTCTTCATACAGGCAACTTTTGTATATTTACTGATGAAGTAATTTACTAATAACATACTGATAAAATCACAACACAAATTGTTGCATGTGAATATAGGTAATACCTGTTCATTCTCATAAGTGGAGTTGAATGGTTATCAACCATTATAAATATATATGGCGGTTTACATGGTATTTTTCCATGTGGGCTTCTTTCTGCGTGGGCTTTTTTCTGTGTGGGCTTTTCTGTGTATGGGCTTTTTTCCTGTGAGCATTTATGACTGTGGGTTTTTCCCTGTGGGCTTTTTTCCTGTGGGTTTTTTCCTGGTCACCAATGGGAAGACAGGCCATTGTAAGGGAAGGGACAATAGGGGCAATTTCCCTGGGCCTCCCACACATCATAGTACTATGATGTACACATTCAGCATTTCAATTAGATCCTTTTTCTTCCACAGCAGTAATATTGGCTGATGAAAAAACAGCCCCAGGAACAAGAGTAAATCTAACTCTTTGGGTTACTGGTTCATTGACTTCAGTGGAGGGATTTGCTCTTTTTATTCTGTTTGATATACATATTGAACTATATAGTCATTTATCACCTCTGGCTTTTTCTGATGGTCCAAGAAAAGCCAACTCTTCAGCTAGTAACATGGCCAGAAGGTATGGTGATAGAGCCATTACCCTTGCCAATAAGAAAGGTTTACTAGCTCAGCTCTTGTTTGTATAGGGGCTATCATTTTTTTCTTTTAGAATCCCACCAACTTTAGGTCCTAAACCCAACAAACAATTGGAGGATCCTATTTTCAGGAGGCCAGTACTTCAGTAGTCAGTTTGCTAAAATGTTAATATTGCAATGTAGTCAGTTCTGATTTCAAATATAGGTGGCTTTTAAAAAATATTAAATCAATGTAATTATATTTAACAAATATACAGGGATGTTTGATTAGCCTCAACCAGGGCCAGGGCTTTTTCAACCCTGCTCCCACCTGGTGGAATGAGCTCCCATACAAGATCTATTACAGTTCTTCAGGGCCTGCAAGATGGATCTCTTCCACTGGGCCTTCAGTTGAGGCAGTGGACATCCCTTTTCCCTCCTGGCTATCTCCCCCCCCCCAGTGGCCTGGATCTTAATAATGGTACTGCTGAACTGACATTGGTGGCCTGGATCTTAATATCAGTACTACAGAATTGACATCAGAGCTAGCTTGTTTGCACGGTACTTTATGGTTTTACTGTTTTAAATTGGTATTTTAATTGTTGTTTTAATAGTATTGTATTGAGATTGTTGTGAACTGCCCTGAGCCCATCTGTGGGGAGGGCAGTATATAAATCAAATAAATAAATAAGATTAATGGAGGTTTCAAATTAGCATTCATTCCCTGGGGCTCTTTCAATGCCTTTTAATCCTTTTAAGCCCATTGACTTCAGGGGATTTAACTCCGTTTAGGATGGCACTATTAGAGTCTTAACAAGATCATGGAGAAAACAAAAGAACAAATATTTCTTGTTTCCTTAATGTATTAGAAGACACATTAAGCTTCATCCTTAACTCCCAGTGATTCTTTGAATCCAAGTCCCATCTGAACTGATGAGGGGCTTTCGCTCACCTCCTGCATTATCTATATTGATCCCATGCCCTTGTTGTGATCTACTTGATGCAACATAGTGCTTAACAATGACATTGACACTGTTATTTCCTTGCTTAAATCTCAACTATGAATTTTCATAATGCCTCAGGCAAGCCACTATCTCTCAGCTCCAGCCTCCTACCTGTAATGTTGAGAGGAACGAGCTCCCAGAGGAGATCCGGGCCCTGTGGGACCTTGTGCAGTTCCGTAGGGGCTGTAAGACGGAGCTCTTCTGCCAGGCTTTCGAGTAGGAGCCGCCGCCGCCACTATCCCACCACCGAGGTAGTGTGTCATTGGCTGCCCTACTAAAGGGGGGCAAGCATGGCCTGGCAGAAGCTTATAGACAGCGTAGCTGGCCGCCAAATTTGGGTGGTTGTTCCCATCTTGGATGACTAATATAGGCACAGCACCATGTTATAGGATGGAGTTTACTGTGGTTTTAAATGTTGTATTTTACTATATGTTTTATTGTATTTTATATCTCGGCTTTGCCGCAAGTGAGCCGCCCTGAGCCTTTGGGAGGGCGGGATACAAATCAAATAAACAAAAAAAGAAACAAACAAATAAATAAAATAAATTGGCCTACTTCACAACATTGCTGAAACTCTCTCTACCTCATATTGCTTCTTAGCATATTAGTTCTAAGCAGATTACTCAAATATTAAAAATTTGAATGGCTGAAAAAGTCTATCACAAATGCATAAAATTTTGCATCTAAAAATTGATAGGTCTGCAATTATCTTCTAATAAAAGAGGTAATTCTTGAAATAATAGATATGAAGTGCTTTGAGCATTTAGGAAAAAGGCATAAAACTACTAAGCTGATAATATAGAACAAAGTTAGTTATGCCGAAGCTTTTTCAGTTTCATTGTGACAGATATAACCGTGCACTGGATTGTTTCCTAACTATCTAACTTCCCTTTGAGGGTTACAATTTCAAATTGTCCTGTAGATGTCAGTAGTAGGGTAAGAACCACAAGTATTCCAGCCTAAGAGAACTGATCCAGGGAAATAAATGTTGAGGTTTGCGAATGTCCAACTAACCTCCCTAGCACCTCAAGCATTGATGCTGACTCTGACAATTACTATCTGACACATGGTTATTGCTTGTAAATAAAAAAATATGTAATCAGCAGTTGCTTGTACAAGACTAAGAGGCAGTGGGTGAGGGGGAGCCCTAGTACCACAAGTAGAACTAAAATTAAGAGCTTACCTCTTGTAAAGTATATTCACTCTGTTTATCTTTTATGATGAGTTGCAGGATATTCATAAATCCTTTGTAAACATTAAGACCGTCAACTGAGTGGTTGGCAGGAGCCATGATCTTATTGATGCGGCCATTTGCCATACGAAATACAGCCTGCTTGCCAAGTTTTGCTGCAAATGATTTTGTCAGTTCAGGTGATTGAATGAATTCGGGTCGAGGAGAGTTGCTTTTGTATTCATACGCCTCAGGGGAGTACATCTGTGACACACACAAAAGGCCAAAGAGTAAATTTTTCATTCAGTTTCTAAGACTTGCCCCTCCCTTACAAATCTACATAGGTGATTTAAATTCCAAGCATTTGGACTTTTGACCACACATTCTTCCAAATGGGCTGTATCACAGAATATTGGTACAATAGTTGTGCTATAATAATCATTCAAAATTGGATTGATTTATCTACACACGAAAATCCAATTGTGAATGACTGGAAGAGCACAATATCCAGTGATGTGTGGATGTAGCCTTAGGCCTCTTAAACTGAAATGTAAAATTATGGCATACAATTTTCTAATTATGTTTAGCATCTGTTTCAGTGTAAGTAAACCAATGTGGAACAAGAGAAAAACTAATAGAAAACCATGAATTTCAGTTAAAAACAAATAGTAATCTTGTGGCACTTTAAAGACTGACCAACTTTATTCTAGAATAGGCTCCCATAGACTAAAGCCCACTTCTTCAGATGCACTGAGTGGATTCTTTCTATGCAGTCATTTTATGTAGAAGTTATTTAAAAAACCCCAAAACAAATAGCATGGTCAAGGAGCCATGACATGCAAGAAGTAAAGGGTGGAATGTAAGTACATAAACAGATTTAATCAAGAAAAATGCAGAGAAACATTCACAAGTGAACTCCTGTAAAGGATGGCTTTCCCCAGGTATTCCTAAGGTAGTTCGCTGTAGTAAGAAGCATCCCAAGCTGAAATGTGTCTGACACATTGCATCTAATTAAGTAAGTAAAAGCTTGCACTGGAATATAATTGTGTTATACTGCTTTCACACATGCTGACTAATGCAGTTTCAATCCACTTTCAAAGTACTTTAGCAAACATTTACAAGTGGATTTTGTCATTTCACATAGTAAACTCTAGTTGCAAAGTACAGTAGAAGTGAATTGAAAGTACGTTATTCAGGGTGTGTGAAGTCTTTAAAGGTGCTACAAGGCTCCTGTTTATTTTTGCTGCAACCAAAACCCATGGCGATCTGTCTAGAATTATTTTTAGTTCAGGCCAGAAGACAGAACTAATATAAAGTGATGGTTCCTGTTCTGAGATTCTGGATCTGACACGCATCCTTATCAGTGAAACAAAGCAGGCCTCTTATAGCTTGGTGCTTGAGAATTTCTCAGGACCCCAGCTGCAGATGGTGCATTGCTAGCTTCCCCTAGTCCCAAGAGGTGGCAGTCAGGTTTCCCAAGTACTTACCGTGATTCAGCGGGGGTCACAGACATCCTCGCAGGATCATTCCAGTGGGGACAACAGACGCACTGCATCATGCAGTCGCCAGGAAGTGACGCTGGGCGACGCTCTGGCAATGGGGCTGGAAACTTGATGGTACCATCGAGTTTTCAGTCCCATTGCCAGAGTGTTGCCCAGCATCACTTCCTGGTGATGGCATGGTGTGTTACAGGGAGGAATGGTCCGCCCGGGGAGCATGTTTCCCCCGCCAGATCACGGTAAGTACTGGGGAACCCTAGTGGTAGTGGAAGCAACACTGATGGGCTGATGGGCTGTTTCGCTTGCTTGATGGTTCTGTTGTACAAATAAATCCAGAGCACAGTGAAAGCTTTGGTTTTATATTCCTCCTTTTAGCCAAAACCAGGCTTCATATTTTGTGAACCACAAACCAAACAGAACCAGGAGGCAGGTTTGTGAACCAAATCAGTTCAGGGTTCAGGGCCCTGAAAATCCCACTGAAAGTGGAGTTTGCAGAAATCTGGAAAAAGCAGCTGAGTGGCAGGGAGCAGGCTCCCCACCACTCAGCTGTTTTAGGCTGTTTTTTGCAGTCTCATAAAGCTTTAAAAATACTGCCGAAAACAGCCCCCCCAAAACAGTTGTGAGACAAAGAGGTGCTCCCTGCCCACAGCTGTTTTGGGCTATCTTGTGCTTTTAAAAGTTTAAAGGGACTGCACAAGACAGCTTGAAACAGCTGAGAAGTGGGGAACACCACCCTTCTGTGTGGCTGTTTTACAGGCTGTATTCTGCAGACCATTAAAAGTTTAAAGGAATTGTACAAGACAGCCTGAAACAGTTGAGTGATGGGGAGCGTCTCCCCACTGCTCTGTTGTTTTTTGGCTTTCACAGGAAACAAAATGCAGGGGGTTAAAGGGACTCAGTCCCTTTAAACCCCTGCTTTCAGCTCCATCCACGAACCACCAAGAACTGCCCTAAAAGTTCATGGAAGTTCAGGATGTAGAGCCATCATGAACTTCTGTAAACAAACTATGAACAAGGAAAGATTTGTGACAAATTTTGCTTTGTGCTTTGGTTTGTGCCCATCACTAGCAACAAAGAAGAGTGATGTCATGTACTTGGAAGGTCACAAATTCATTCAGTGGCAAAGTATGGTTTGAGGAAAGCATAGTTTGTTACTTATGAACACCTCTCTTCTGCTGGTGGACAGCAAGGTGAGGACGGGGCACCTCATAACACTAAGGTCTAATTCTTTCCTCCAGTATCATACTGTCTCTATACTAGACACACTGCTGTTGTACTTGGCACACCATTATGCATGAGTTGTGCCAGACTAAAAGACATCTACAAAACACTGGCCTTAGGTTTGCTAACTCTTGGTTAGGAAATTCCTGGAGATTCTAGGGAGGAGCTTGGGGAAGGGAAGGTCCTCAATTGTGTATAATGTCATACTATCTACTCTCCAGAGCAGCCATTTTCTCCAGGGGAACTGATCTCTGTCACCTGAAGATCAGTTAAAATTCTGGGAGCTCTGAAGGCCCCACCTGGAGGTTGGCAAGCCTAACTGGTCTTGACACAGGGGCAGCACATCCAATGTGGATCTGCTCCTCTATCTAGTGTCCACTCAAGAAATATGAAGATTGTGGCCTAAAATAAAATGTCATTTGCACTCATGCAGGTAAAAAAATAGCCACATGAAATTAATTATTGCAAATGTGCAATGGCATGCAGCATCCATTAAAATATTACTCTTTGTTTATAACTTCACCGAAATTGCTTCATTAAATAATTTCAGTTACTATAGTCTGGGAACAATCAAATTTATTCCAGTATAAATTACTGTGTATCTGAAATTATATCCTACTAGGAATAAGGCTCGTTGTGGAAATAAATACAATGAGCTCTAGAAAGAGGCTCTGGGCATGTGCCACGGCCTTGGGCACTCAGCGCCAATTTGCTG
This sequence comes from Gekko japonicus, assembly GCF_001447785.1. NCBI lineage: Eukaryota > Metazoa > Chordata > Lepidosauria > Squamata > Gekkonidae > Gekko > Gekko japonicus. Next base: position 4,253 of record NW_015169240.1, on the reverse strand, counting down.
TGGTGACCTCAGCAGGATATTCTCCAGGGGAACTGATCTCTGTCACCGGAAGAGCAGTTGTAATTCTGAGTGATATCTAGCTCTCACCTGGAGATTGGCAACAAGGGTTCCCCAGGAGGCAAAGTACAGTCTGTCTCCACAGTGGGGACCAAAGCAACTCAAATCATTTTCCTCTCTTGCTTTTGATCTGCACAACAACCCTGTGAGGTGGGTTAAGCTGAAAGTCTGTGAGTGGTCTGAAATCACCCAATTAGCTTCCACAGGAAGAACCTGGGTCTGGCAGACTCTGCTCTGAAGTGCTAACTGCTATGTCACGCTGGCTGTCATAGGGGAGCCACCTCAGCAGGGTATAATGACAAAGAGTCCACCCTGCAAAGCAGCAGTTTTCTCCAAGGGAACTGCTCTTTGCCATCTGGAGAGCAGTTTTAATTCTGAGTGATCTCCGGCCTTCACCTGGAGATTGCCAGCAGTGGTTCCCCAGGAGAAAATAACTGCTTTGGAAGGTGGACTCTATGGCATTTTATTCAGCTGAGGCTTCTCCCCTCCCCAAACTCTGGCTTCCGTAGACTCCATCACAAAATATCCAGGAATTTCCCAACCTGGAGCTGGCAACCCTAGCTCAGGACTGGCCCAAATGAGTTCCCCACAAAGGACAGAACCTAGCTTGGTTGCCTAGCAACAGCCACTGAGGGAAAAGTTAGTCCCACAGGAGAGGTGTCTTCTTCAGAAAAGACAGTCATTTTGGCAGTTTATTCTGTCATGGAAGAGTGTCCAGGCTGGCAGAGGGCAGAGGAGAGGAATGGACCCAGCCCCCAGCCAATGGCACGTGAGTACTCTTGAGTGGTGGTTGATGGGCTAATGGCTGATGGAGTGCACAGCACAGCCAACAGGAGAGCTGGGCAATTGTATATATAGGATTGTTTTCCTGATGAAAAAGCAGGACAATTCCTTAATACCTGAGGTTCACTTGATATGAGAATTAATCTAGTAATGTGTGAAATAGAATTTAGGTTCTTGCATAAAAATAGTGTTAGCTACATTCTACATGAATACACAAAATGTATGAAAAAATATTTTCCCCAGCTCCTGAAAACATCACAGAAAAAGGTAATTTCAGGTGTTTAATTGCATTCATTTTCTTACCCGAATAAGCCAAAGTTCTGGTCCAGAGCCACAGATCTGCACTTTAGATAAAAGTTTTATTCCAGCACCTGAGTACCATTCAGTTCCAACCCTGGTCACCTGCTTTAATTCATACTTATATGTGTAACATTTGTTTTCACTAAAAACAGGTTCTGGAAAAAAATTCAAACAAGTATTATAGACACTACATGTAAAATATTCTATTTGGTGTAGATGAAATGATAAGCCAACATGCAAAAATGAATATACATTTGTTCACATTGCTTTTATTTCTGAGGAAACTCATTAAAGGTGGTATGGGATGATACTTACGCTTAAGACCATGACAACCTGAAAGATAAAAAGAAGGTATTTGTTTTAATTATCTCCTCAAGATGGCTTAAAATAATATTAAAATACTATATTTGGTCTTATGAGAATGTTTAATATATCTTGGGGGGAGTATAACTCCCATATAGGTAAACATGATTTTTTTCAAATGAGGTTCATGCTATTCCTTTCAAGTATCCTCCATTACATTACAAAGTTATGCATGAACATATAAAATTGTCAGACCATTGATCAATCTATCTCAGTATTGTCTACTTTGATTGGCAGCAATTCTTTAAGATCTCAGGCAGAGGAAAACCTACTTGAACACATGCTCCCTGAAATCTTTTACCTAAAGATGCCAGAAATAAAATCTATGACTTTGTACACACTGCCATATCTCTGCCAAATGAGTGCAAAGGATCAAGAATCAGAGTGTTAGAAATTTGATTTGAAAGATTTCTTATGTTTTTGCAGAATATTCTTGTGCTAGATAGAGAAGTGATACTTACCCACAAGGGTTAAGATCAATGCTAGGACTAAGCCCTTCATTATGATAGAATAGGCGAAAGCTCAGTGTATTGACCTCCCTTATATAGAGAGGCATCTTTGGTCACATGATTAACTTGGAAATCATTTTGATGAACAAGCACATTTTAGTATTGATCAATCAGAAAACAAACATTCATGGGGGGGGGGGAACCCACTGTTGCTTCAAAACCTCTAGCTGGCTGTAGTCCAGTATGCATTTTATTAAAAACAAACAAACTAAGAAAGCAAAATCTTGACATTCTTGCAAATTATAGTGAATGAATTAATATAACACCTGTGACTTAGGAAAACAGGAAAAACCAGCTAAAGGAAAAAGAAAAGGGAGCTGTTGTTGTTCAGTGTTACTCGGTTGGTCTTGGTGGAAATGTGACAAGGAAAGTACCAATGAAAGGCTGCGATCAGACAGGCAAGTTGCTCCGATGTCATGGTGGCTCCCTACCAGATTTGAAGTGCATGACCAGATGGCAACATTTGCCTCCTGTCCCTCAGTTGTCAGCCCCCTGTCCTCACCCCCAACTTCCCCAACACCTGATAAAGTCTGGTGTTCACAACTGAACATGTCTCAACTCCAGGAGGGATCTCAGTGGGCCATTTTGTCATAGAATCCACTCTCTAAAACAGACATTTTCTCCAGTGAAACTAATATCTGTAGTCTGGATATCAGTTGTAATTCCAAGAGATCCCCATAGTCCATCTTGAGGCTGGCAAGCCTTCTCTTGAAAGACATGTGGAACTTGCAGTGGAACAAAGAGCCTGCACCCCATGGCCAACTCACATTTCACATATCATATAATCAGACCCTTTAATTCATATCTGGTGCTATAGCCAGTTTGGTGCAGTGGTTAAATGTGAGGACTCTAATCTTGGAGAACTGGGTTTGATTCCCCACTCCTCCACTTGCAGCTGCTGGATGACCTTGGGCAAGCCATAGTTCTGTCAGAGCTGTTCTCTCAAAGACAGTTCTGGAAATAGTTCTCTCAGCCCCACCTACCTCACAGGGTGTTTGTTGTGAGGAGGGAAAGGGAAAGGAGTTTGTAAACCGCTCTGAGACTCCGAGTGAAAGGCGGGATACAAATCCAACCTCCTCCTCCTCCTCCTCCTCCTCCTCCTCCTTGGTGTAGTGGTTAAGTGCGCGGACTCTACTCCTCCTCCTCCTCCTCCTCCTCTTCTTCTTCTTGTTTTTTAAAGACTGGAAATTACTATACATGTCCAAATCTAGGGAGACAAAGAGCACTGTAGAACATACAATGCATTCCTGTATCTCCACTCACACTGTTGACTGGCCTTTGCCAGACTGAAGCTAGTACGAGGTAGTAGCAAAGGAGTTGGAAACTGACAGTCATGCAGTTCTTTTTTGTTGTTGTTGCGACATTTCCATGACTGTCCTATCTAGGCATGCTGAGAACTTTGTGGTGAACATGGTTAGCAGGTAGAAAATGCTATTTTCAGTAGAGGTGATCATTAGCCTCTAATTGGACTGTCTTCTTTACTGTCTTGCCAAGCACCATGCCAAAGAGCTTTGCAGCTGTGCTCTAGCTATGGTGGTGAAGTTTCATTTCCTTCTGTCTTGTAGATACTGTTGCACCTGTGAGTAGGTGAATGTAGTTGTTATAGTTCGTTCGGGGAATTAAATTATGCCAGGGGGCTAGAAAGTTAAGAATCTCATGGGCCTCTGCAGACATGCTCATGTGTGACCCTTTGCAGATCTAGACAGATTGGCAGCCATTAACACTGGTCAGACAGGCACAGAAGAACACCAAATGGTCAGGTGTAAAAAACAAAACAAAATCCCAATATTTTATTTCTATACAACTGACTGCTTTGCTTATCTTCATTTAAACATTACAGTCATTTTATATAGTCCAGTCTCGAGGTGACCATCTCATGGATCACTGTTGCCAAGTCATTGCATTTGAGGAAGGGAACCAACTGCCTGATCAGCCAAAGGTGGTAAAAGACCGATTTGTCAGTGGCTGTTACCTTGGCCTCCATCGTTAGGGAGGCATCTAGAAGCACTCCCAGACTCCTAACCTCCAGCGCTGGCACCAGTGGAGTCCCATCGAAGGTTGGGAGTGGGATCCCTAAACTCTCACTGCCCCAACCCAGGCACAGGACCTCCATCTTCAGCGGATTCAGTTTCAGCCAGCTCAGCCTAAGCCAACCAGCCACGGTCTGTAACACCTGGTCTAGATCTTATGGTTTGGAGTCAGACTGACCATCCAACATGTTATGCCAACTTCTCCAGGAAA
>NW_015169239.1:320342-321825 GCF_001447785.1 Gekko japonicus | reverse complement strand
TCCAGGCCCCACCTGGAGGATGGCAACCGGATGACCGAAAGACTCCTGCCAATTACAGCAAAGACCATGTACTGCCTCTGCTCATCTTCCTGATTTGTGGTATTGAAATCCCCTCTCAAATCCTACTGGCTTGAGGCCCCCAAACAGGGAGACGATTGGCTGTAGGACGTTTTCTGCGGTGTCAAGTCCCCCCCCGCCCGTTCTTCTGTTCATCCACGGCTTTTCCTCGTTTCCACAGATGATTTCTCCCTCCCAGGAGAGTTTGCCCCCTCTTGCAGCACAGGATGAGAATTCTCGGAAACAGGGAAGTCTGATGCTGCGGAGCAACAGGGAACAAACTGTTGGAAATGTATGTGTTTACAAGGTCTGACAATTCAGTCATTATAGGGTTAACTTGTTTGCCTACTATTGCTGTTGTTTAGACCGACCTGGAAGGGATACCTGGCACTGAGCCAATGGGGAATTAGCCCGGGAAAAGTGGCTTTCTACTGTGATACAGATTGGTCATTTGTTTCAGGTGACTTCCTTTCTAGGGGTCAAGAAATAGGAGAGATTCTCCATTATCTGTGTGCTAGTGTTGACTATAGGCAGCTTAGAAAATGTAGCTGTTAGTGTTATGTTTATTTGTAGTAATCCCGTATACCTTTTACCCTTAGAAATAAAGGTTTTTAAAAGCAAAGAAATCTCTTCTTTCCAATAGGGCAAGATCCATTAATAGTCTGAGTATTAAACACTTTTGACTATTTTACAACACAAACTGCATTTTTTGCGCCTTGGACTGTGAAAACATCTGCAGAAACGAGGGACAGCAGCAGAGCAATACCAGTGCAGGCGTGGGGAGACTTGACACTGCAGAAGATGTTGACACTGCTACGCTTTGCTAATGGATGCAGTTGGCAGGGGGAAGCAAAGCTGTCAGTTTTTCAAGAGACATCAAATGTGCTTGGTGTACTCGGTTCTGATGATAGATTGTTTTGGAGGCGGAGATGTGCACGTTGAGTTTTCCCACTATATTCAATGCTGCCCCGTGTTTATTTTTGATGCACTAATGCTTTCCAGCCAGACTGACTCCCAAAATGTGTACAGTAGACATTCATCATGGTATATCTGTAAATGGATCCAACTATGCATGGGAGGAGAAGAGAGGACCTCTGTGTCTACCAGTTTGGTGTAGTGGTTAAGTGCGCGGACTCTAATCTGGGAGAACCGGGTTTGATTCCCCACTCCTCCACTCGCACCTGGCTGGATGACCTTGGGCAAGCCATAGTTCTGATAAGAGCTGTCCTTGAAAAAAGAGCAGTTTCTGTCAAGAGCTTCCTGCCCAGCAGGAACTCATTAGCATAACAGGCCACACCCAATAGCAGAAACTCATTAGCATATTGGGCCACACCCCTGACAGCACCACTCATTAGCATTTTAGGCCATACCTACATGTTACCAGAAGTGTGGTCATCCAGCCACACCCACCTTTTGCTTCTTATTC
>NW_015169239.1:305082-316518 GCF_001447785.1 Gekko japonicus | reverse complement strand
GGATGGGTTGTTGGGGTTTTTTTTTTGCCAGATCCAGGTTGGGAAACTCCTGTAGGTTTGGGGATGGAGCCTGGGGAGGACAATGGGGCACAGTGCCACAGAGTCCACCCTCCAAAGCATCCGTTTCCTCCAGAGGAACTGATATCTGTAGTCGAGATGAGCTGTAATTCTGGGGAAGGGTAGCAAGATTTGCAGCACTGTCCTCAGCATGTGGTTGACTCAGAAGTCCCACTGAGCTCAATGGTAATACCTGGAGATTTGGGGGGTGGAGCCTGCGGTGGACAGGGTTTGGGGAGGGGAGGGGCTTCAATGGGGTATACTGCCATGGAGCCCACTTTCCAAAGTCGCCTGGAGATCAGTGTAATAGCAGAAGATCTCCAGCCGCCACCTGGAGATTGGCAACGCTATCAATGGGGCTTACTAATAAATGCACCGTGTATTATTTATCATATAAGCCTTAAGTGAACGTGCTTTTCACTTTGGAGGAAGCTTTGAGCTCACTAAGAGAGACTTTTTTGCAGCGTTCATTGAAAAATTTGGATAAATATTTTGGTATTTGGCAACGTGGGTTATAGTGTGGGGCGGCTACTATTGTATCCACTTTCCAGCACCAAACATCAGCACAGGGCAGTAGGGAAGCAGACACGTGAAGAGGAGGTGTTAAATCGTGGGTTCCATGGATGAACAGACCACAAGCCTAGTGATCAGTTCTACTTTATTACTGATGTCAGCAAGCACAAGACAAGAACCCCAGAGCCTCAGCTCTGTTAAATAGCATGCAATTGCCACACCCAAGCACACCCCACTCCCAGTGACAGGCTATTTACATAACATTACTACTAGATTGGTTACTTTCAGAATCCTGGCAGGCTATTGTTCTTCTGCTCCAAGCTCAGCCAGTCTCTGGGGTGATTCAATCAGGAATGATTCAATCCCAATACACAACAGGAAGGTTATCATTTTTATCCACTTAGCTATGCATTTGGTCATGCAGATGTGTTTATGTGTGAGTGCAGCCTCCCGCAAAGCAACTGACAGAGGTTTTGCTCTTAGGGCCAGAGTTAGGAACAGGAAATCCTCTGCTGCGTCCCAACCGACTTGCATGATCTCCTGGAGCTCGCCATTCCAACACCCTCCACCCATATATAGGCCTTTAAGACGTGGAGGGACGGGTGCTCTCCTCTGCACCGTTAGCGTCTTGGGAGTGAGAACGGAAGAGGGGCTAGCAACCTTTTCCTGTTAGCAATGTGGCCTTTTCCTGTTAGCAATGTGGCCAATGAACTAGCAACCTTTTCCTGTTAGCAATGTGGCCTTTTCCTGTTAGCAATGTGGCCAATGAACTAGCAACCTTTTCCTGTTAGCAATGTGGCCAATGAACGGTTCCCTTTTGATTCCTTGCTTGGACAATAGCTGGCTTAGCTGGTGGACCCTCCAGAGTCTCTTGTGGAGTCACCAGGTCCCCCCGGCCACCGGTAGGGGATGGGTGGGGAAGGTTGCTAAAGCCAGGTTGGGAAACTCCTGGTGATTGGGGGGGGGGAGTCTGGGGAGGTCAAGGACCTCAGTGTCAGGTTCAACAGCAAGTAAATCTCCACACATGTTTCCAGGGAAGCATTATGTTTTATTAGACTACAGGTCTGTTTCCATGTCCACAAGGTTATTGTTAGGAATGACAATAGGGCGGAACCATCCCTACATATAGCAGGATGAGGCAAATGGCTAAGCAAATGAAATCTGAGCGCCCGCGTGGGAATTATCCCGGCGGGAGGTTACATAATAAGCCGGAGAGTCTCAGTGCTCCACGAGAGCCGAAACATTCACACCAGCAGTGGAACGCAAGCCCTCCCTCTGTCACAAGGTCAGACAGATAACTCAGTCTGGCAGCACTGGTTCTCACGGTCTCCCTATCGCTGTTTACGGCAAGCGGGCAGAGCAGCGAGCAAGCGAGGAGGCATGCGCCGTAGCGCCAGGGGGAGAGAAGGGAACAAGCAAAACATGGCAGCTAGCTGACACTCAGTGGGGTGCAATCAGGGGCAGATTAACCATTCAGGAGACTAAGCAGGTGCTTAGGGCACCAGAGCCAAAGGGGGCACCACAAAGTTGGGGAAAGGGTGAAAAGCTTAGTTTGTACAGTATATTGTGTTGTCCTATGAATACGTTTTTGTATTGCTGCAGCCTGCATTGTCTATCTGGTCAGACAGGTCGACAACTAAAATGGACTGGGGGTCAGTGTGGAAAGGAGGGGGGCACCAAGATTGGTCAGTGCTTAGGGCACCCGTGAGCCTTGATCTGCCCCTGGGTGCAATGCCATAGAGCCCACCCTCCAAAGCATCCATTTTTCTTGGGGGGGGGGACACTGGCCTCTGTAGTCTGGAGATGAGCTCCAATTCCAGGAGATCCCCAGGCCCCACCAGGAGGTTGGCATCCCTAGTCTCTTCCCCGCTTGCCCTGTACAGATCTGAGGTTCTCTCTGAGATAAATGCATCTCTGCCCGGCCTCTCTGCAGCCTTCACACTCAGCCTCTCTTTGTGCGCTGTTGATAACGGCTTTCTTGGCAAACATGCAGCTGCCTAGATAAAATATAGGGAGTAGCACCACGTCAGCCGCTATGACAGATTTCAAGGACGCTCGCTGAGCCGCGAAAAACTTCACGGAAGCTCCACAGCTGCTTCTGCCAGGGATGGCATGGAGGTTATTCGGACTACAGCAGAACGTGTTAGGTTTTCAGAAATACCATCTGGTGGGTTGGTTTTAAAGCACAGCCGATAGTGCGTTTCACGGGTTTGCACAAGATAAGTAAGGGGGAATGAATTTGGCAGGCGCATAACCTCACCCTGACCCCACCCCCAAGTAGGGACTGTCCCATAGTCAGAGGGAACAGGCATAACACAGGTAACAGTACCCAAAAGAAAAGGATAACATTTCAGGAGAAGATTGGATTTATACTCCGCCCTTCACTACCTGAAGGAGTCTCGGGGCAGTTTACAATCCCTTTCCTTTCCCCTCTGCACAAGAGACATCCTGTGAGGTAGGTGAGGCTGAGAGAGCTCTTTCGAGAACTGTTCCCGAGAGAACAGCTCTGAGAGAACTTGTGACAGGCCCAATGTCACGCCAGCAACTGCATGTGGAGGAGTGGGGAATCAAACCTAGTCTTCCCAGATTAGAGTCTGCACTCCTAACTACTAACTGGCTCCTTCTCGATATTTTCAATTCAACCAAGTGGAATGAAAACATAGAAGTGGAGGGAAGAAATGATAAAATAATACCAGGAAATGAGCATGCCTAGAATTGTTATCCAGTGCCTTGGTCCAAGGCTGATCTGGGGGAAAAGTTAGCAGCTGAAAGCCATCTGTAGCACAATGTTCTCAAACGTGCAAATAGTTCCCCAATTTAATATTTCTTTGCTAATATTGTTCGTAAAAAAGGTAAAGGTTCCCTTGCTCGAAAGCCAGTCGAATCCGACTCTAGGGTTGCAGTGCTCATCTCCGTTTCAAAGCCAAAGAGCCAGCGCTGTCCGAAGACATTTCCGTGGTCATGTGGCTGGCATGACTAAACACCAAGGCGCACGGAACGCTGTTACCTTCCCACCAAAGTGGTACCTATTTATCTACTTGCAATGTCTTGCTTTCGAACTGCTATTGGCAGGAGCTGGAACTAGAGACAGGAGCTCACTCCGTCATGCGGCACACTCAGGTCTCGAACTGCTGAACTACCGACCTTCCACAGCCTGCAGTTCAGCGTCTTAACCACTTGAGCCACCGCAGCTCCTGAATATTGTTCGTACAGCGATGCAAAACAACCATATGGAGTATTCCATCTGGACTCCACAACAACCTCGCCAGGCTGGTGTTGGGCTTGAGGTTGAATCGGAAACGTCCAAAGGACGTCTTACCGCCTTCTGTTGATTCGTGTGTCGTGGGCCGATCTGAGCATTTGTGAGCTGCTGATCTAAACCAGTGAAACCAAGACATGGTGCCTCACCTTCGCCCTTGTCGCCTATGGGCAGTGTTCCCTCGAAGCTGAGTTCAACCATACGGAGTATTCCATCTGGACTCCACAACAACCTCGCCGGGCTGGTTGAGGTTGAATCGGAAACGTCCAAACGACGTCTTACCGCCTTCTGCTGATTCGTGTGTTGTGGGCCGATCTGAGCATTTGTGAGCTGCCGATCTAAACCAGTGAAACCAAGACATGGTGCCTCACCTTCACCCTTGTCGCCTGTCGGATCTAATGTTGCCAACTCCAGCTTGGGAAATTTCTGGAGATTTGGGGGCGGTGCCTAGGAAGGGGATAGTGTGTGGGGAGGGGACTCAGTGACCATGTGATGTCACTCTAGGACTTAAAATTTCTCACAGACCCTGTGGTGTACTGTCGAATCCACCTTCTGAAGCGACCATTTGCTTCAGGGGAACTGATCTCTGTAGTCTGGGGAGCAACTGTCGTTTTAAGAGACCACCAGGTGGCCCCTGCTGGAGGTTGGCAGCCAACCATAGAGGGATCTGAAAGTGGCAGACTTTGGGTGGAGCTGTGCCTGTACATCGCAGTGGCTGAGAAAAAGTGAGAGACAGGAAAACACATAAGAACATAAGAACATAAGAGATGCCAATGTTGGATCAGGCCAAAGGCCCATCCAGTCCAACACTCTGTATCACACAGTGGCCAGAAATACCAATGCCATCAGGAGGTCCACCAGTGGGGCCAGGACATTAGAAGCCCTCCCACTGTTGCGCCCCCCCAAGAACCAAGATGACAGCTGGCATCAGTGAGGGCGTCTGCCAATCTGGGAGGTGGGGACTGGAGACCTCACAGAATGATCTCCAGACAGCAGAGATCAGTTCCCCCAGTGAAACTGGGTGCTTCGGAGGGCAGACGCTATGGCATTGTAACCCATGGAGGTCCCTCCCTTCCCCAAACCTTCCCCTCCATAGGCTCCACCCCCAAATCTCCAGGAATTTCTCCCAGGATATTCCCCGAAGAGCATTATGCTCAGGAGAGAAGAACTTACTGGCGATCAGTGTTCCCTCTAAGCTGAGTTCATGTGAACTAGCTCACTGTTTTTTAGCCTCTGGCTCACACCTTTTTGTCTCAGCTCAGGAAGGAGGGCTCCAGAGCAAACTAGTTTATGCAGCAGCCAAACTGCTCGCTCACAACGTTAATGCCAGTAGCTCACAAAGTAGAATTTTTGCTCACAAGACTCCACACCTTAGAGGGAACATTGCCCGGCATCGGTTTTTATCTCCAACGCTTGTCCCAGTCAGCAGCACTTGTACCATGCAGTCACTCAGCGGCAGGACCTTTGGGGCAGAGGAGCGCCTCAATTCTCCGGCATCGCGCCGTCAAAGAGGTTGCCCCTCAAAAGCCCCCTGGCTAGGAGCCTTTTGCCAAGGTCGCACCCCCTCCTACACACTGGTGCGCAGTTTGCATCCCTGGGACGTCCGGGACATGCGTCTGCCTGTGTGTCACCATAAATCAGAAGTCCAGCTTAGAGGGAGCATTGATGGTGATCAGCGGTCATTTCGTAGAAAAATAGGCGCAGGAACTCATTAGCATAACTCATTTGCATATGCCACACCCCCTGACATCACCGGAAGTGTGTCAGAAGGCAACACCCACCACTCAGGCTCCACTGGACTGTTTTGGATTACTAGCTATGGGGGGGGGAGGAATGTGCAGATCTGTCCTCGCAGAAGAGGGAGAGCTTGTACCTGAATAAGACTTGGTCTTAAAGGCACCACTGGACTGTTTGGGGCTGGGGGGCTGGGGGCGGACTCTGCAACTTACCTGGCTGCTTCATGCTCTGACTGAGGGCTGCTGGGAGCAGGAGGTGGGGCTTGTTGCATGTGCCCGCCCCCTGGGCTCTTTACTGCTGGAGCTCCGCTCCTGTGCGCTCCTGCAAGAAATGACCCATGATGGTGATTCCTGGACTGAAGAATATCCAGCTGTCCTCAACCGGAGCCAGGCCTTTTTCCGGCTCTGGCACCAGCCTGGTGGAACTCTCTGCTGAACGACATCCGTGCCCTGCGGGACCTAGTCCAGTTCCGTGGGGCCTGTAAAACAGAGATGTTCCACCAGGCCTGCAGCTGAGGACGGCAACGGCCTCCCATCGAGCTTGGCCTCCCCATCTCCTCCCTCAAGGACGGATACCTAATGTCTAACGCCATCTGATCGATTTTGATTACGACTGGTTTATTGTTTTAGATTTTAATCTCTATCTATGTAGTATTTATTAGAATGTATTTATACACTGTTGTTAATCGCCCTGAGCCCCCCATTGCGGGGAGGGCGGTATATAAGTCGAATAAACAAACCAACAAACCTGGGCTCTGCTGAGAGGCGGGGGAAAGGAGGCCTTGAAAATGCCACAGCTTGAGAATTCTCCCTGCTTCCTATTGGCCAGGCCATCACATGATGCCACAATCTGTCCCTCCTACCCCTAAAACAGTGGCCTGCATGACTGAGCTTTGTCAAGCGCCAAGGGCCTTCTGCCGGGACGGCTCCTCTTGGACTGTCCTTTCATTACGTAGCTCTCTGGAATCCCGCCAAGGACAGGTATCTTCTCTCTCTGAGCCCCTGTTGGCCATCTCACTGCGCTGGTTTCCCTCCTCCTCTTCTGCACAGAGGATGCTTCCACAGACCAGGTCCATATGTTGTGTAGTGTTATCTGCTCGAAGGGTGGCTCTCCAGAACCTCAGGCAGAATGGTGGCTGCTTGCTGAGATCCTTCAAGTGGGGAGGATTGAACCCGAGGCCTTTCGCGTGCAAAGCAAGGGCTGTGCTGCCTCTGAGTTGGGATGCTTCCCAGACCAAATGTGCTTTTCTGTGTCCCTACAGATAAAAGGAATAGGATTGCCTTTAAACATGGGGAACGACCCTTTCACACACAGAGTTCTATGTGACAGCCAGTGTTCCCTATAAGCGGAGTTTGTGTGAGCTAGCTCACAGTTTTTTAGCTTCCGGCTCACACATTTTTGTCTCAGCTCAGGAAGGAGGGCTCCAGAGCGAACTAATTCATGCAGGAGCCAAATCGCTCGCTCACAACTTGAATGCCAGCAGCTCACAAAGTAGAATTTTTGCTCAGAGGACTCCACAGCTTATAGCAGGGGTGTCAAACTGAAGGCCCGGGGGCCGGAACTGGCCCATCCAGGGCTCTTATACTGCCTGTGAGCAACTAGGGCAAGGGAGGGAACAGGAGACTGCTCAGGCAGGAGTGGGCAGAGCCACTCTGATTGTGGATTCCCATCCTCATCTGCAGCAGTCAACCAGTGTGGGAGCATCTGCCCACCACTGTGCACTGCTGGCTCTAAAATCCACCCCAATAGGTTTTCCTTTGTACCCCTCCTCCAGCCCATGGGGCTGTGCAGTGAAGACAGAACAACTCGAAACTTACCAGCTGCTGTCCTTTATACGGTTTTTAATCTCCGGTCGCTGGCATTACATTTGATGGCACACATGGCCCAGCCCAACAAAGTGATGTTTATGTCAGATCTGGCCCTGGTAACAAATGAGTTTGACACCTCTGGCTTAGAGGGACCACTGGTGACAGCATGAGGCCTCAAAGTCCCAGTATGAAGATGAACACTTTCCTACTGTCTGGGGGCGACAGCTTGCCAGCCTCTTATACAGGCTAGAAACGGTCCCCGTTGGATTCCAGAAATTCAGTGCTGGATCACCATTGGTACAGTGGTCTTTTGTACAGAGCCAGACCAAGCCCTTTTCCTTCTGAACAATTCTCCCCAGATATGCCACCAAAAATCCCCCCCAAAGGCATTGTGGAGGGAGCTTCCACAGAAGGACGCTGGTGCAGGAATTGGGTGTCACTGGCCTGGCAAGAAGGAGACGGCAACACACAAGGAGGCCTTCGAGGTCTTTTGTTACGCTGCACATCCCTGACCCCGAACTTGGCATGAGGCGATCGCCCCGCCTCTTCAAGGAGTTTTTGGCCAGCACAGAAGGGCCAAGAGGAATTTATTGCCATCCGGGTCATGGTCTGTCAAAGTCAAGGCAAAAAAGTGCCACTAGCTCAGGGCAAAAGGAAAGTGAGCCGTGAGCAAATGCTCGGAGGTCTGTGGAATCATCCACACGTCGCTAGGTACTGGGCTCTCCCGGTGCAACCGCCATCATTCCCCTTCCGGGCCATCTTGTCCAAAAGGGAAATCCAACTGTGACTCATCATAGCAGTGCACCAAGAGTGCAGTCGCCAACATTTGAACGCAGCACATGACAGCATCTCCGCCCCATTCGCATATGAAGTCGGGTGGAGTAGGAGGCCCGATTTGTACACCAAAAGTGCAGTGTGGGCAAGGGAATCTAGTCCTTTCTTACTCCTTACAACCTGTGCTACGGTTGCTAAACTCTTGAGTTCAGAAATTCCTGGATATTTGGTGGTGAAACCTGTGGAAGGGGGAGTTTGGGGAGGGGGAAGGATCTCAGCAGGATACCAAGCCACAGAGCAGGGGTGTCAAAGATATGGTCCATGGGCCGAAATCGGCCCATCCAGGACTTTTATCTGGCCCGTGAGCGACTGGTCATTATCTTTGTTGCCAGATGACCAGAGGCTGTGCATTATGTCCCTGCATACTGTCCCAGGGCAGGATGGGTGAATAATAATAATAATAATAAGTCAGTTGAAGTGGGCAAGTGGGCATAAGGGAGATCCCTTAAGGAAATACTGTAAGAGTGTTAATGTTCAAATCATTTTTGCATTTTGTGTAATACCAGTATCCTCAATCGGGTTTGCCTGTGTGCTCTATAAAGTTCATATCTCCGGTACTTGGCATTACATTGCATGACATACGTGGCCCGCCTGACAAAGTGGCATCTATGTCAGATCCGACCCTCGTAATAGATGAGTTTGACACCCCTGCCATAGAGCCCACCCTCCAAAACAGCCATTTCCTCTAAGGGAACTCCAAGTGTGGAATTTGGGGAAGGGAGGGAGGGACCTCAGTGGAAATGTGATGTCACTCTAGGACTTGTATTTCTCCTCTGTGGTATACCATAGAGTCCACACTCCGAAGCTGCCATTTTCTCCAGATGAACTGATCTCTGTAGTCTGGGAATCAATGATAATTCTGGGAGAACTCCAGACCTCACCTGAAGGTTGGCAACCCTTCCTGTCTCCCAGTCTGCGTCCCACAAGAGAGGTCCAGATTGGGAGAAAAAGGAAAGGCGGAATGCGGGGGATGCCAAGTCTCTACAGCGCCTTGAGAGTACTGTTCCTGCAGCTTTAATTCCCAGAAGGAACAAATGACAGTGTGAGTGTTCCCCTTTCAAAAACAGACACAAATGATAACTTTGACGCACAGAAACTACCATTTCAAGGATGTTCTCCAAAGGGGAGGGAGAAGGAGGAGGAGGAGGAGGAGGGGACGCCAGGCGAGGAGAAAGTGTTGGTCTTGGGTGGGACCTTCTTCCAGCGGTCTTTTTCATTCAAGAGAGAAGAGGGAGAGAGAGATAAATACCAAGGGGGCACCTTCTCTGCCGGAGGAATTTTGGCCAAGGCCAGAAGCTGAAGAGCACGGCCGCATCAGCCGCACGCCTCGATCAACTCAGGTTTTTTCCTTTGCTTATTCTGGAATTTAATTCATGTCCTTGGTGGTAGTCGGGAACCAGCTACGTGGTACTCAGGGGAGGGTCACCAACTCTGGGCTGAGAAATGTGTGGGGATTTGGGGGTGGAGACTGGGGTGGGGGTCTCGGAAGGGTTATAATGCCACGGAGCCCACCCTCCAACGCAGCTATTTTCTCCAGGGGAACTGATCTCTGTTGTCTGGGGGTCAGTTGTAATTCTGGGAGATCTCCGGGCCCCACACCTAACTCAGGGCCAGATTGGGACCACAAGGAGAAGAGCGCTGATGCCCGCAGCATGGGGGTAGGGGGGTTCATCTTGCTCCCATCCAATGTTCCCTCTAAGCTGTGGAGTCCTGTGAGCAAAAATTCTGCTTTGTGAGCGACTGGCATCAAAGTTGTGAGCGAGCGACTTGGCTCCTACATAAATTAGTTTGCTCTGGAGCCCTCCTTCCTGAGCTGAGACAAAAATCTGTGAGCCGGAGGCTAAAAAACTGTGAGCTGGCTCACACTAACTCAGCTTAGAGGGAACACTGCTCCCATCCATTCACAGCATGGGAGGTCACCCGCATTCCCCTCCTGGGCTTAGGGCACTGAAGGGCACGGAGCCCCCAAAATACCTTGAAGCAGCCCTGGCAGCAGTGAATACTGAGACTCACTCTGGGGGGCAACAGCTGTGCCTGAGACTCCCCCCGCCCTCTCTTCAGACATTTCCAGTCAGTCTCTGGTCCTCTCTCTCTGGT
Source organism: Gekko japonicus (assembly GCF_001447785.1). Lineage (NCBI taxonomy): Eukaryota > Metazoa > Chordata > Lepidosauria > Squamata > Gekkonidae > Gekko > Gekko japonicus. Next base: position 306,213 of record NW_015169239.1, on the reverse strand, counting down.
CTCCAAAGGGGGGAGCTGCCTCTGCCAAGCCGCAAGTCTGCTGCCATGTCCCTGGTCGGCGTGAAGTGCCTGGTGACCGGAGCTGGGGGGTTTCTTGGCCAAAGGATTGTTTGCCAGTTGCTGGAGGAAGGAGAGAAACTGGCTGAGGTCCGCGCCTTGGACAAAGCTTTCAGCTCGGAGACACTTCAGCGCTTTGCAGGTCAGTGAATATCCTGTGGCCATCCTATGACGGGGGTTGGGGGGGAAGAGTTCTGGCCCCCAGAGACGTTTTCTGGTTTTCAAAAAGGTAGGCCTTCCCCATCAGCTAGCATCTCCCATCTCCAGAAAACAGCGTCGTTCTGGAAGGGTGAACTTGCGCCTGGGCTATATCACTTCCGGCTGCCGGTGGGAGCTCTTAAAATTTTTCCCTGCATGTAGAAAACTAGCATAGGACCGTCTCCCCGATGAGGGTGATTTCTGCATGTAGGTTTTTGGCTTCTTTTTCAGTCTGGACGAACATTTTGTCACGCTGGGAAGCTGAAGCGGTAGAGCCCCAACCCTCGCGACAAGAATTAGGCCAATGGAGATCTGAGGATCGCATACTCTCGCGCTTGATTTACCGTTCTCAGGAAAACCATCCTAAAACCTGTAATGAGATGCTTGGGTGTCTGCCTATTGTGTAGAAGAGTGGGAATGGGTTGTGTCAGTCTTCAGTCCCATTGGATGGAGACTGACCTGGCTGGCCCAGTGGAGCAGAGCGGGGAAGGGCTCGCATGCCGGGATCCATTACTGCAGCTCTCCGTCTTCTGCTTCTCCTTCTTCCCTTTACTGCCGTCTGCTACAGCTTTGGTTTTTCACCATTCTATTTTCACCAGGAAACCCTTTCCAGACCACCTTGGCTGCAACTTGCAATGGATTCAGGAGCATATTCTAGGGCACTCTGGGCACTCTGGGGGGGAGGGGGGTACCATCCAGCAGGTGAGGCCTGGAGATCTCCCAGAATTACAACCAGGGCTATTTCTGGGCAGGAACGCACAGGGACGGAGTTCCGGCTGGCTTCAGAGTTGGCCACGCCCACTACAGCCAAAACCTCTGTGTGTGTGTGGCTACAGAGGGAAGGCCTGGAGAGCAAACCCCCCCCCCTGCGACTCC